>NC_058404.1:5307568-5535782 GCF_002201575.2 Neomonachus schauinslandi | reverse complement strand
AGAGAGTTGTTGCTCTTCTTTTCTTCGATCTCCTGTTGAGTTTGTAGGTGTTCAGAATGGTTTGATCCCTATCCAGCTGAATTCCTGGGACCAGACGAAATCCAGGTCTCCTACTCCTCCGCCATCTTGCTCTGCCCCCTCGATTATTAGCTTTTCAAACACTCTCCATATATGGGAATTCAGATTATTTCCAGAAAGTTGGAATTACAAACAATGCTGCCATGACAAATCTTGTGCATTTGTATTTTTGTAGTGTTGGTGGTATCTTCTATGTAGAGTCTTCGAAGTGGGACTTCTGAGTCAAAAATTAAGCGCATATGTAGATCTTTGTTTGGTTGTTTGGGTTTCTTTAGGTGTTAGAAAGTTTCCTTCTGGATGGATTGAAGCAATTGGACTTCTCATTAATAATATATGAGAGTTTCTGCTTCCAGACGGGATCAGGACCTAAGTGTGTTGTCATATAATTAAAAAATATATTGTCTGATAGGTCAGACATACTGTCTTAGTGTTATTTTAACTTGTATTTCTCTACAAAGGAGTGAATTTGAATATTTGCTCATGTTTGAAGAACATTTTTCTTTGTCTTTGTGAATTATCTGTTTATTACATTTTCACATTTTTCTCTTGGGTTTTTATTTCTTTGTCCTACAATATTTAAGAGTTCTCTATATTAGGGGTATTAGCTCTTTGCCAGTAGTATATGCTGAGAATATTTCCTCCCAGAATATCATGTCTTTTGATTTTGCTTATGGTGTTTTTGTCATGACTTTTTTTTTTTTTTTTAAGTAGGCTCCATACCGAGCGTGGAGCCCATTGCAGGGCTTGAACTCATGACCCTGAGATCAAGACCTGAGCTGAGATCAAGAGTCAGATACTTAACCAACTAAGCCACCCAGGCACCCTCGTCATGCATTTTTTTTTAATTAATTTTTTTTGCATGTAGCTAAATTTATCAGTCGTTTCTTTTCTTGGCTCTGTGTTTTGAGGTACTGTTAGAAAGCCAGTCCCTACACCAATGTTAAAAAGGAATTT
Organism: Neomonachus schauinslandi; assembly: GCF_002201575.2. NCBI lineage: Eukaryota > Metazoa > Chordata > Mammalia > Carnivora > Phocidae > Neomonachus > Neomonachus schauinslandi. Next base: position 5,534,750 of record NC_058404.1, on the reverse strand, counting down.
ATACATGTTATTTTCCAGTGTTTCTGTGGCTTCAATTTTTATGTTTAGTTCCCTAATCCACTGGCGATTTAGTCTTATGAATGATTTGAGACATGGATCTAATTTTACACTTTTACAGATGACTGTCCATATGTCCCAACACCATGTATAAAACAGTCCGTCTGTCCTCCTGTGATTTGAGATGCCACTTTTGTTATATTCTAAGGTTCCATGCGTGTTTGGGTCTAATTGAAGACTCTCTCTTCGATTCCACTTGTTTACATGTGTACTTATGCACAGATACCATAATGTCTTAGAAATGGAAATTCTATCTTCAAATATCGGGCAGACCAGTTCTCCATGGTTATTCTTTTTTGGTGTTTACCTGGCTTTTCCTTCATTTTGTTATTTCATCTGAACTTTGTATTAGATTAACTCCATAAGATTGCTTGGAGAGGGGCATCTGGGTGACACAGTCAGTTAAGCATCTGACTCTTGATTTCAGCTCAGGTCATGATCTCAGGATCGTGAGATTAAGCCCCACGTTGGGCTCTGCACTGGATGTGGCACCTGCTTGAGATTCCCTCTCCCTCTGTCCCTCCTCCCCACTTCCCTCTCTGAAAAAAAAAATGGTTTATACATATTTGTATTGGAATTGCACTGAACTTAATTTAGGGAGAATTGACAGTTTTAGGTTGAATTGCCCTCCTTTAGAAAAGGAAATACTTTCCATTTGTTCAAATCTACTCTTGCCTTCTAAGAATTGTTTTCACAAATTCATGGTTTAGGTTTTGCACAGTTCTTAATACCTTTTTTCTAATTTTTTTGTTTTCTTTGTTGTGACTTTAAGTGTACTTTTCTCTACCCTCATGTTTTAAAATTCTTTATTATTCATTTGTTTGAAGGCTATGGATTTTTGTATGTTACTCTGATAGTCTGCTATTTCACAGAACTATTGTAATGTTTTGTTAGTTTTATCATGGACACTCTGGAGTTTTATAGGTTTACTGTCCATCATTTGCAATCAAGACAGCATTACTTTTCCTTTACATATTCTTATGTCTCCAGTTGACTTCTTTTGTCCAGTTGTACTAGCTAATACCCTAAGTAGGATGCTAAATCCTGCTGGAGATAGTGACCATCCTTATCTTTTTCCTCATCTTAGTTGTAATGCTTGTCATTATGAGTAAGTTATAAATATAGCTAAACACACAAATATTTATATACACATACACTTATATGTATATACATCTATATACACATATATACTGATATATATATATATATTATCATGTTAAAGTATCCCTCAGTTCCTGTTTTAATATTTTTATCATAAATAAGTGTTGGGTTTTCGCAAAGGGTCTCTGCACATCTATGGAGGTGATCATTTATTTTTTTCCCTTAAATTTGTTAGTATTGCACATGATGCTCCAGGATCTATAGTATTGAATTCTTGGAATGCAAGCTGGTCATGGAATGCTATTTTTTTCAAAGTGGTGAGGGATTCTGTTTACTAATATTTGGCTCAGAATGCTTACATTGATATTCATGAATATATTGGTCTATAGCTTTATTATTTTTTTTTTTTTTTTGTTCTGTCTCTGTCTAGGTTAGGTATCAGTGTTATATTTGCCTCATTTATTTTTTATTTATTTATTTATTTTTAAAGATTTTATTTATTTATTTGAGACAGAGAGAATGAGAGACAGCATGAGAGGGAGGAGGGTCAGAGGGAGAAGCAGACCCCCTGCCGAGCAGGGAGCCCGATGCGGGACTCGATCCCGGGACTCCAGGATCATGACCTGAGCCGAAGGCAGTCGCTTAACCGACTGAGCCACCCAGGCGCCCATATATTTGCCTCATTTAAAAAAAAAAAAAATTCAAGAGTGTTCTTCCCTTTTTGACACTGTGGAATAATGTAGAGGCTTGGTAACTTTTTTTTTTTTTTTTTTTCTTTCCTAAGGAGCATTCCTTCACAATTTTCTCTCTTTCTTCTATGGAAACTGATCTGTTTAAACTCTGTAACACAGTGATTTCTTAGGAAACTACCCATTACATCTAGCAGTTTTTGATCTGATCTGCCCATTTATATACATCTTATATATATATATATATATAGTATTATCATTTTCAGGGTGAGTTTGCTCATTATGGTGATTCCTCCAACTTCTTTCAGACCCCTTCATTATTGTTGCTGCTCATTCTGCTTGTCTTCCTCATACTTTTGTTGCCTTGACCCCCCTTTCTTCCTCACAGTGTTCAGTGGTGGGGAGGGCTGCAGGAGTGCATGTAGGATGGTGGCATTATACTTACTGTTATTGTTTTTTCTCTTCACGATCACAATCATATTTTAGTTTTGGCTTTCTCTTCAAGTATGCGAAAGGTGTGTGTGTGTGTTTTGGTCCCCATGTCACATTCAGGTCTGGTGATTGGTGGAAAGCACGCACAGAACTCAGCACAGATTGTCCTCAGAGTTACTGTAGCACAAGATGTAAAGCAAGACCAGCAGAGGGAAAAGTCGTTTGCGGCCAAGCCCAGAGGACCAGGCACAAGCTTCCACACGTCCTCCCCTTGAACTCACCCAAGCTTGCTTCATGCGTCCAGCAGTGCCAGCCCCATGGCACATGCAGAGTGGGCCCGGCCGGGGACACACGAGGCCTCTGTTGGAGGCTGGTCCCAGAGGCATCCTTCGCCAGCATGTAACAAAATCCCAGAGTCCCAGACAGAAAGCAGGTGCTCAGCATAAACCACATTGTAAAAAATATTAAGCCACAGGGAACTGTGTTTATCATTTAGGGAAATTTCTACAACAGTTGAAGGAATTCTAACTCCCAGTCAAGTGCCCAGATGCCAGGCTGGAAAAGCAGTCTCGGGATAGATTGATTCGAAAGTCCGAAGGGTGGGTCGTCTCAGGCCTGCACCTGTGGCTTTGCGGGCCATTTTCAGATATGTGAAGTTACTTCACACTGCGTAGAGGAGTCTTGAGATATTGTTCACTGTATACCCAACATGGTCTGCCTCATTCCACATCTAACCAACCAAAAATAATCACTTTACAACTTTGGTAAATTTTTATAACTATTTTTCTGTGTTGGCATTTCCTAGGAAACAGTGGGATGATAACACATCAATGGAATAATGATAGAAATTCTGCAAAAAGTGGAAGGAAAAGGTTAGAGGAACAATAGTTAGCTCTGGGAAATTTGTAAATAACCAATGTTATTTGCGGTATGCATGTATATAGTATTTTCATGCATATTAGTATGTGTTATATGACATGCATTACATATTTCTATATCAGTGAACTTAATATGAAACTGGGGACATACTTATTGTCATGTTTTCTTGAAGCTTTTCTTTTCTTTTTTTTTTTTTTAAAGATTTATTTATTCATTTGAGAGAGCGAGAATGAGAGAGAGCACATGAGAGGGGGAAGGGTTAGAGGGAGAAGCAGCCTCCTTGCTGAGCAGGGAGCCCGATGCAGGACTCGATCCCGGGACTCCAGGATCATGACCTGAGCCAAAGGCAGTCGCTTAACCGACTGAGCCACCCAGGCGCCCGAAGCTTTTATTTTCTAGTAAGTACTGTGATACGAAGAGAAGGTGCTGCTATGTGCATTTTGCAAATCCCAAAGCTGTTGGGTGTGCTAGGACAGTAATAAAGAACTGTGAAGGGACCTTAGCTGAAGATAGTGAAGGATGTGGCCGGTGGTTCGTTGTCTTCCCTTAAAACCATTCAGACTCAACAAAAGAACACAGATAGACTAAGTCAAGGAATATAGCATGCTAGCCAAACAAGATGAAAACAAAACAGAAACAGAACACGTTTGAAAGCTTGGTTTATCCTTTTGACAGCCACTTTGCAATCCCTGGTATAAAAATGTCCTTCACATCTTTCAAATCTTGACCAGTGGAACCTTTCATTTATTTTTGATCACTTGTGGGTAGTGTTCATGGAACACATGTAGGAAACATGATTTTATGTATATAAGTAGCCAAATAGATATAATTTTAAATGGGTTCACGGTATGCATATTAAAACTGCTCATTAGATTAATTACGTGTCAAAGATATCTTTGCTTGTCAATGATTTTTTTCTTTCGTGGGTCTGTATTAGGAAGAAAATTTATTTTAAACAATATTCATAATAAATTTCTTTTTTTAGTTAACAAAAATAGCTCTATATGCTAATTCCAAATTTATTTTGGAAGATTATTTGGATGACATAGGATATTCAGTGATGTCATGGGAAAACCGGACGCCCTCCCCCCACAGAGAGACCTGCACTCCTGAGCAGTCGTCTCTTTTGCCTGGTGTTACCTCTGACCCCGGTGACCTGAGACGTCCGGCTGAGAGCCATCTGGAAAGCACTGAATTATGGTGGGCCGAAGTGTGAGTATTAGAGACAGGCAAATGTGTGTTGAAAACCCACTTTTGTTTACCAACTTTTGTTGGTGGTGGTTTTTGTTTTTTTGTTTTGTTTTGTTTTGTTTTTGAAAAGCGCTTTTCTTTTAGTTGCTATGGTTCCCACGGGGCAGGGCAGGCAGACGCCCGGTGCGGAAGGCGCAGCCCCGGGAACAGTCGCGAGGTGGCGCTGCTGCAAGCCCGCTCCAAGGGGCCCTCTTTGCGGCAGGGACTCACCTTGGGGACCCAGGGTAGGTGTTGTCGGAGCTCGGGGTGCCACGGGGCGGCGGGCAGGGCGTCGCGCCAGGTAGACGGGCCGCGGCGGTCAGCGTCCACTGCCCCGCGTGTTCCAAGGGTGCGGGTGCTCGGGGGAGGCGCTGCACGTGCAGGGTGGCAGGGAGCGCCCTGGCCCGGCGGGGTGCAGCTCTCGGGGAAGGAGCACACCGATATAATTAAATCTCTATTCCTCAGTTTTCTCAGTGAAGCAGAGCTAGTTGTCAGCACAGGAGAGTCTCTGCAAAGTGTTCCCCAGGGCCCCGCATAGCATGTACCAAAATCCCAGAGTCCCAGACAGAAAGCAGGTGCTCAGCATAAACCACGTTGCAAAAAATATTAAGCCACAGGGAACTGTGTTTATCATTGTCTGTGAGTGATTTGCTATCGCCGTCACCATTGTTATCACTGTGGGTATCACTGACTTGTTTTCCGCCTACTTCCACGCCCAGCCTGTGGATTTGGGGCAGGGCGTCTCACTAAAGCAATCTCCCCGACCCCATTTAGTCCCTTTTGAGTCTCACTGATTGTTCTAAACGCAGACTGGAGCGTGCCCTTCCCTTGTAAAATCCCTTAGCAATCCCTCAGGACCTGTGCAGACTCCCCGGTGGACTCGGCAACACTTGGTGACCCGACCTCCCCTTCCCTCTCTTGTGCAGCCTCAACTGTCCGGGTTCCATCTTCTCGCTCCCCTCACTCTGGTCTAGGCCAGAGGTGTGAGATGACTCTGTCCGCTGAGAAATTTTTGTCACCAGTTCTTCATCTTCCTGCTCTGTTTTTGCTTGGCACCGATTCTGGGACTCTTTCCCTGGACACCATCAGGAATTAACTTTGCAAGGAACCCTCGGATTCCCACAGCTGTTTCCACCGCAGTACCTGTCAGGCCCCCTGGACGCCACCTGGCTCCTTGTCTGTCACCATCCCCGCCATCTCCAGTAGATTTAAGTTTATTCAGGGCAAGAGCTGTCTTCTATGTATATCGATCACCCAGTGTTCTAGATTTCCTGGATAAATTCAAGAGTTTCTTAAATGAGGCAACTCCAAGTTAGCATAGAATAGAGATTGTACAGAGATATTCTAGTATGGAAAATAAATAATGAAATGATTGGGTGGATAAAGAAGCAACAAAAGAATGATTGATTGAATGTATGCTTTTTCTTCTCTTGAGAATCACCAAAGCAGGATGCAATTCACAAGGTGTGGGATCATACACACACACGCCCACACACACATAGTACATGTCAGATGCCCCCCATTTCTCTGTTCCTTCCCTGTAAATTCTACAAAACTACTTTAAGTTTAGCTTTTCTGAATCTCTTCTAATCCTTTGCCATTTTGAACGTCCATCCACTCAGCGAGGATTATTTGAAGCTCTTCCCAGGCGTTTACTCTGACTCTGCATTTCCAGGGTCTAGAATGACTCCAGATCAGATGTACTCTGGAAGGAAAAGCTATGAATACTCCCAAGTTTATATATTCTTGTCAAGCAGAGCTGAACAAATGGATGCTGTTAATCCTCATTCTTAATTCTATGTTTTCTGACAACTAGTGGTAAAGTAATTAAACAGGAAGGCCATCAGACTGAGGTGGTTCTAATGCCTCTGAGTCAGAATCAAGGCTCTTGAATCTGAGCAAATGAAATTTAAGGACAACTAACCACGAACAGCCAGCTAGTCTCTCCCACAAAAAGGCAGTTGCCTACAATCAAATACATTGCTTTGTTTCTGCGTCTTCTCAAAAACATTTTCCCTGAGCTTTGGTGGTGGGGCTCTTACCATTTTGGCTTGGCACCGCCCAGTTGGAATTGATGTCCGCTCAGATGACCTCTTGTAAATTTTCATGTGCCTCAGTTTACCTTGAAACACTAGCCTGGTTCTTAAAGGTGTTTTCTAGTTAATGAACAACTGAAATTATCGTTCAAGTACCTGAAATATTCAAAGCATGCAAATAAAGTTACAATAAATTTGATGAAACTTAGTAGTACAAGTGAAATTGGCTGAATAATTCTTCCTTGATGGTTTAGAAGGCACTTCAAAATGTGATTTATTTGAAAATGTTTTAGGTCAGTTTTACCAAGGTTAAATTTGAATTCAATAAAAATTTCCATTTTTAGGCACACACTTCTATGAATTTTGACAATTTTAGACAGTCTTATAAGTAGCATGACGATTAAGATTTAGAATGTTTCAGTCGCAGCAAAAATTACTCTCGTGCTTTTTGGAAATAAATCACCATCTGCCACCACAGCTCCTGGCAGCCATGGATCTGAGTTTCTGTCCCTGTAATTTGGTGTAGTTCAGAATGTCATATAAGTGAAATTCTAGAGTTGGGGTTCTCATGAGTCTGTCTTCTTTCACTTGGCCTAATGCCATTGGGGTTTATGTGTGTTATGTCAGTGACTGATTCCTTGTCATCCCTGAAGTTTTGAATGTACTGCCTCTGTTCAAGCAGCCATACGTCATGGCCATTAGGTAGTAGTGTCTGGTATGCTTTGAACATGCTTATTCATTCCTCTCAGGTATGTACCTGACAGTGGTGTTCCTGGGTCATATAGTAAATATATTTTTAACTTTATAAGAAACCACCAAATTATTTCTTAAAGTTTTTTTTTTTTTTTTTTTTTTTTTTACCATTTTTGCTCCCGGCAAACAATGTATGAGTGTTCTCATTGTTCCATATCTTCCTAACACTGTATTTTTAGGACTTTCTCCCCTCTTTTAATTGGTGTATAACAGTAGGTCATCTTGCTGTTAGGTTGCATGTCCATGACCTTCCACGTTCTTCTTTCCTATCTATAGTTCTTCACTGAAGTCTCTATGTAAATGTTTTGCCTATTTTTAAATGGAATGTTGGCTTTTCTAACTGAACTGGGCAAGAACTTTATATAATCATCATACAAGTCCTTTATCGGCTATGTGTTTTACAAATATTTCCTGTCTCTGTGTTGCCGATCTTTTCCTTTTTTGAGTAGTGTCTTTTGAAAAGCTAAAGGTTGAAATTTTGATAAAGCCAACTGTACTGATTTTACTTGTATTTTTCTTTCATATTCTATCCTACATAAGAAAAGGTTGCCTAACTGAAGGTCACACAATCATCCTCCTATGATTTCTGTCAAAAGTGTTACAAATTTGTATTTAGATTTATGTTCTGTTTCTAGTCAATTTAGACATATGATGTGAGTTATGGGACAGAGTTTTGTTTTGTTTTGCATATGGACAGAGAGAGACATAGCGAGAGCAGGAACACAAGCAAGGGGAGTGGGGGAGGGAGAAGCAGACTTCCTGTGGAGCAGGGAGCCCGATGTGGGGTTCGATCCCAGGACCCTGAGATCATGACCCGAGCTGAAGGCAGATGCTTAACGACTGAGCCACCCAGGCGCCCCTTAGCACACAATTTGTTTTAACAGAGGGATTTTTTAAATTTTTTTTTAAAGATTTTATTTATTTATTTATTTGACAGAGAGAGAGAAACAGTGAGAGCAGGAACACAAGCAGGGGGAGTGGGAGAGGGAGAAGCAGGCTTCCTGCCGAGCAGGGAGCCCAATGTGGGACTCAGTCCCAGGACCCCCGGATCATGACCCGAGCAGAGGGCAGACACTTCACCAACTGAGCCACCCAGACATCCCTACTAAATTGACTCTCATCAGTTCTAACAGTTTTTTTTTTTTAAGAATTAACTTTTTAATTTTTTAAAAAAAATTTATTCATTTGAGACACAGAGATACAGAGAGAGAGAGTGCATGAACAGGGGGAGAGGCAGAGGGAGAGGGAGAAGCAGGCTCCCCGCTGAGCAGGGAGCCCGATGCGGGGTTCGATCCCAGGATCCCGGGATCATGACCTGAGCCGAAGGCAGATGCTTAACGACTGAGCCACCCAGGCGCCCCTAAATCTGTTTTAAAGACTATCCTTTCCTGTTGAATGTCTTGGCACCTTTTTGAGAAATCGTTTGAACCTGTATTTGTGGGTCTCTTTCTGCCTGGGTACTTTGTGTTCCATTGATTGTTACATATATATCGTTTTACCAATACCACATTGTCTTGAATATTGGTGTTGTAGCAACTTTAAAATCAGATTGTCTAAGTCCTGCGACTTTGTTCTTTTTCACAATTATCTTGGCTAACCTAGGTCCTTGTATTTTCAAGATGCGTTTTAGAATCAGCTTGCTGATATCTATTAAAACATCACAAGGATTTTGATCAGTGTTGCCTTGGATTTATAGGTTAATTTGCGTAGAGGAGATATCTTTATATTTTCAAGGCTTCTGATTCCTAATTTGGCATGTTTGTGTATTTGTTTGGGTTTTTGATTTCCTTCATTAAGGTTACATCATTTTTAGCATTCGAATATTCCATATGTTTGGTTAAATTTATCCCTAAGTATTTCATATATTTGATGCATATTATAATGGTACTCATTTAAATTTCAGTTTCCAGCTATTCATTGCTATTACCAAGAAATACAGTTGAATTTGTATCTATCAACGTTGTTTCCTGTGCCCTGGCTTCAACTGCATGTTCACTATAGTGCTGATTTGCAGGCTCTTCTTGATTTTCTTCATAGGCAGTCATGTCAGCTACAAATAAAAATAGGCTTTTTTTTTTTCTTTCCAGTCTCTGTGTCTTTTATCTGTTTTTGTCTGTTTGTTTACTGGTGAGGATCTTGCTGCTTTCCTGATCCTAGGACACATGCATTCATTCTTTTCTTCATCAATTACAGTATTATACTATTATTTGATAATATATTTGTAGATACTCTTTTCAGGTGGAAGAAGTTTTGAGTTTGGTGAGAGTTTTTAGTCTAGAATGAGCCCTTAATTTTGTCCAAAGCTTTTTCTGAATTGATTAGGGTGATCAGATGGCTTTGTTTTCCATTTACTGGTATGGTGAATCACAGGGATTGATGTTAAATCCTCAGTCACCTTGCTTGCAATGAGATTTTTCTTGGTATGCTGAGGGAACTAGATTTTGTCTCTCCCCCGAATCCTAAACGTTTTGTTCCTGGAAAGAAGGGTCCAGAGAAGTGCATACTCCTGTTTCCTTACAGTTACAGCTGCCAATTACCTCCTACATCCCCTGTTGTCCAAGAGACTCTCCTGTCTTCAGACTTGCCCCATGGAATCGAGGTCCCATGTGATTTAACAGATGCAGCTCTTTCCCTCTCAGTTAGGTGGGTGTAGCACTACTATAGCATTCCTAAGGGTGCTGGGGGTACTCTGAGAGTTTGAGCTGATAAATTTTAGAAGTACATCGCAACTGATTTCCTTTTTAGCAAAAGTCCTTTCACACCAATAGTATTTTTATAATTACTTTTACTGTAAACGCTGTCTTTGATTTCCTCCTAATAGATTGCTAAATGCCTCTTATCACTATTATACTTCTGAATTTTTAACAGTTTCTTATTTATTTGCCTTGCCCACTCTTCCTTTTTCCTCTATCTTCCTGCTGTTAAGATTATTGGATAGTTTTAAAAGTTTAGTTGTATACAGTATATATATTTTATGACTGCTCATCTTTAGTATTTTTTCCAGCTTTATTGACACATATTTGATATATAAAATAGTGTAAGTTTAAGGTGCAAAATGCGATGATTTGATATCTGTATATATTGCAAAATGATTATTGGCTAAGATTAGTTAATACATCCGTTACCTCTCATAACTGCCTTTTTTTTTTTTTTATGGTGAGAACACTTAAGATCTATTTTCTTAGCAACTTGCAATACAATACAATATTATTAACTGTAATCATCTATATATTAGATCTCTAGAACTTATTCATCTTATCAATAGACATTTGTACACCTTGACCGTCATCATCCTCAGGCCCTGGCAACCCCACCAGTCTACTTTCTCTTTCTATGAAGGTTTTTTGTTGTTGTTGTTTTGTTGTTTGTTTGTTTTTTAAGATTCTACATATTTTTTAGATTTTTTTTTTAGATTCTACATATAAGTGAGAGCTTATCTTTCACTATCTTTTTCTGACTGATTTATTTCATTAGCATGATGCCCTCCATAATTTCATCCATGTTGTCACAAATGGCAGGATTTTCTTCTTTTTGATGGCTGAATAATATTCTGATATACACACACATATAATCCATATCATATATCAACATACATCCTTTTTTCTTTATCCATTCATCCAGGAATATGTTGTTTCCATGTCTTGGCTATTGTAATTCTGCAGTGAACATGGAGGTTCAGATAAAGTTTTGAAGACCTGGTTTTATTTCTTCAAGTTTATACCAGAAGTGGGATTGCTGGATCATAGGTCAGTTCTGTTTTTATTTCTTTGTTTTGAGGAGCTGTTTTCCACAGTGGATGTAACAATTTATTTTCTGACTAACAGTGCACAAGGGTTTCTTCTCTATATTCTAATCAAAAATTGTCATCTCTTGTCTTTTTCATAATGGCCATTCTAATAAGTGTGAGATGATATACTGTGGTTTTGATTTGCATTTCCCTGGTGACTAGTGATGTTAAGCACATTTTCATCTACCTGTTGGCCTGTTATATATTTTCTTTGGAAAAGTGTCTATTTATTTTTTTAATAGGATTGCTTTTTCATTTGTGTCTTTGTTTGTTTGTTTGCTATTGAGTTGTGTGAGTTCCTTATGTATTTTGGATCTTAACCGCTTATCAGATATATGGTTTGCAAATATATTTTCCCATCCCATAGGTTGCCTTTTCATTTTGTTGATTTTTTTTTTCTTTACAGAAGCTTTTTAGTTTGATGTAGTTTATTTTTGCTTTTGGTGTCATACCAAAAAATCATTACCGACACTGACGTCAAGGAGCTTTTCCCCTATGTTTTCTTGTAGGAATTTTATGGCTTCAGGGCTTACATTTAAGTCTTTAATCGATTTGAGTTGAGTTATGTGAGTGGTATAAGGTAGGGGTCCAATTTCATTCTTTTACATGTGAATATCCGGTTTTCCCAACACTATTTATTGAAAAGACTGTTCTTTCACCATTGAGTATTCTTGGCTCCCTTGTCAAGTATTAGTTAACCATAGATGCATGAGTTTATTTCTGGGTTCTCAATTCTGTTTTGTTGGTCTCTGTGTCCATTTTTATGACAATACCATAATGTATCGATTACTATGGCTTTGTAATATAGTTTGAAATCAGGAAGTGTGATACCTCCAGCTCTGTTCTGCCCTCTCATAATTGCTTTGACTATTTGGGTTTTTTGATAGTTCCATATGCATTTTAAGATTTTTTTTTTTATATTTCCATGATAAGTTCTATTGGAATTTTGATAGCAATTTCATTGAATTTAAAGATGACTTTGGGTGGTATAAACATTTACACATTGTTAAATCTGATCCATGAACACAAAACATCTTTCCACTTAAGAGTGTCTTCTTCAGTTTCTTTCATCAGAATCTTATATATTCAGTACACAAATCTTTTTTTTTTTTTTAAAGATTTTATTTATTTATTTGACAGAGAGAGAGACAGCGAGAGCAGGAACACAAGCAGGGGGAGTGGGAGAGGGAGAAGCAGGCTTCCCGCTGAGCAGGGAGCCCGATGTGGGACACGATTCCAGAACCCTGGGATCATGACCTGAGCCGAAGGCAGACGCTTAACCAACTGAGCCACCCAGGTGCCCCAATAGTACACAAATCTTTAACCTTATTGATTAAATTTATATTCCTAGAGATTTTATTGTTTTGATACTATTGTAAGTAGAATTATTTTATTTCTCTTTCAGATAATTTCTTGTTAGTGTATAAAAATGGAACTGATTTTTTAACATTGATTTTGTATCCTGTAACTTTACTGAATTTGTTATTACTTCTTACAGGTTTTGGTGGAATCTTTAGTTTTTATGTATATAAAACTTGTTACTGGTTTGTTCAGATTTTTTATTTCTTCACAATTCAGTCTTGGAAGTTTAGTATATTTCTGACAATTGATCCATTTCTCCTAAATTATCCAGCTTCTTGGTACAGAAATTATCCATAGTATGCTTTTATGATCCTTTATATTTCTGTGGTATCTGTTATAATGTCTTCTCTTTCATTTATAATTTTGTTTATTTGTGCCTCACTTTTTTTTCTTGGTTAGTTTAACAAAGGTTTGTCAATTTTACCCTTGCAAAAAGGCAGCTTTGTGTTTTATTGATTTTTTTTCTATTGTCTTTCTAGTTTCTATTGCATTTATTTCTGCTCTAATATTTATTATTTCCTTCTTTTTATGAATTTTGGGTTTTGGGCTTAATTTGTTCCTTTTTTTTCTAATTCCTGGAGGTATAAAGTTAGATTGTTTCTTTGAGATCTTTTCTTTTTTTTCTTTAGGTCTTTATGGCTAGAAACTGCCTTCTTACAACTTCTTTTTCTTCATTTAGGTTTTGGTCTGTATGGCATATGCAAAGATAATTTGGACAGGGGTTCTTTTCTATAGATCTGATATGTATTTAATATTCTCTTTCCTGCTGGATGGACTTCCCCCGTTCTTGAATGAGTATCTGTCTGATTCAGATTAAAGTTGCATGCAGTTTAGCAAAGTTTCTGCTTGCATCTAAAGCATGATTTAGTCCTTCTCCTCCTTCATCTTGCCTATTATTTTCTTTGTTATTTTAAGAACTTTTCAGTTGAAAATGATCCTTATATTTTTCCTGGGTGAGAAGATATAGGTATTTTAGAATGCCTTAAATTTCTTCTTACTTGGTATATAGCTGAGATGATTTATCCATTTTTATTCAAGTTGTTCTCATGAGGTTACATTTATTTATTCTTAGAAATGTGAGCTGTAATTTTATTATTCTGTAAACACTGGTACTGACTCAATATGCCATGATTTGAAGTATTAAGTTATTGTGTTTTTTGATCATATCTTTTTAACTATAATGTGCTAGTAGCATTTAATTTCTATTTATAGAGGCAAACTTTTTTTTTTTAGGAAGATATATGTCTCTAACTATATACCTAAAGTAAAAAAAATATATTTTTAATACACATTGCTATGCAAGGTAGTTACTATGAATCCATGAGCGACACTAGATGAATTATCTATCTACAGAATCAGAGTCTTATTTTTGTCCCAGGTTAATGTGGAAATGGCTCAAGAAAATATAAGCAACTCAGAAAGGCAGGGCTTAAGCAGAGAATATTTCAGAATTGCAAAATCTCTCTTTGTGTTAACACCACCTTTTTTTTTTTTTAAATACAGCAATCTCATTTGTTTTCACCTTTTATGTCAGTTTATACGAAGAGAAAAACAAAATGAAGTGGGGGACTTGATGGCAAAGGCAAATATTTCAAAAGAACATGTAGTCCAAAACTCAAAGTAACCAAAAAATATGTTTTAAAAGGTAGAAAGATTATGATATATTTGAAATGGCACCATGCAACACTGCTGAAAAAAAATACTCAGTTTTCCTCATTATATTACTTAAACTTTTACCAAGTGATACTAACTATATCTGTTTATCTAGGATGAGAAGCAGCTTCTGGGAGAGAAGGTGATAACGCTACAGCTGGGCTACTTTTCTTGAAGGTGGAGAGTGCCCTGTGATGCCTCAGTAAACACTATCGTGCTAAGTAAACCGTATGATACTGTATAGACTAAATGCGGAGTCTAAGTCTGTGATTACTTTTCCACAAGCTGCTCGATGCAGTCAACTTACATTGATGCATTACACATGGGAGAAAAGTCATTTCTACCTATTAATTTGCTTTTTATTAAAGAAGAATATTTATTAACACATTAGTCAATTAAAATATACTCTTTTGGTTAAAAGCGTATTTTGGAATAGTTTTGCTGATAAGGAGGCTGAGATGAATTTAACCATTTTTTTTTTTTTTTAGTATTTGTGAGCGGTTTAAGGAATAGCTATTTGTAGAGGGAAAAAAACATATTTCTAAACCATTTATTTTGCTGTCAGAACAGTTTACTCCCCCGCCCCCACGATATTTGTTATTTTATAACAGAAGGCATATAAGCCGCCCTTCTGGGATCAGCATATTTTTACAACACCAAGGCTCAGAGTCATGAAAATGGTTCTGAAGCAGAGTGGGGGTTGTCACCAGCCTCGAAAGGAAGGTGGAATCTAAGGAGCATGTAGAACAGAAGTGATTAGAAACCAAAGAGAACACATCAAACCATGAACTTGTCTTCAGGATGTGAGATGTGAAGCATGCCAGGCTCCGGGGTCTATTGTTCGATTCATGGGGACGTGGGGTGGACTCGTTAAAATGTATAGAGCAGTAAGAGATTTACTTCCTTAAAGATAAAAGAAAATAAGCACCATGAGAGACTCTTAACTCCAGGAAAAAAACTGAGGGTTGCTGGAGGGGAGATGGGGGTGGATGGGGTAGCCGGGTGATAGGTATTGAGGAGGGCACATGATATGATCAGCACTGGGTGTTATATGCAACTGATAAATTATTGAACACTTTCATCTGAAATTAATGGTGGACTATATGTTGGCTAATTGAATTTAAATGAAAAAAGTAAATAAACAAATTCTAATTTCTCATGCACAAAGTTACTATTTAGGTGTAGTTTTGTAAATATTCCCTTGGAGGTGCCCTTATTAATGAATAATACTGTATATCATCTTCAAGTGTTGACTCCTTGACAGATACACATGCACAAATGCACACACACAGACTCTTTTCCTTTACTTGGTGATTTTTGTTCTTTTTACCTCCACTAAAGAGTAAGAGAATAGAGGGGCACCTGGGTGGCTCAGTCAGTTAAGGTGTCCCTGCTCAGCGGGGAGCCTGCTTCTCCCTCTCCCTCTGCCTGCCACTCCCCTGCTTGTGCTCTCTCTCTCTCTGTGTCAAACAAACAAATAAAATCTTAAAAAAACAACCTATTTATAAAGAGTAAGAGAATAGAAAATTAGATGTAAACTATATACAAGACAGCTTACAAAACAAATATCAAACATATTTTGTTTTTATTGCATATAGTAGACAGTTTGAAGATGTGGGAAAGTGTTGAGGATGTACAGGTTTATATTTTTTTAGTGACAGCTATATATGTATTTGCCAAAATATCTGTAATACAAAATATATGTAATTGTCAAAATATATGTAATACATAGAAAAGGAAATATATTTAATAAAGGCACAAATTTAATTAATAAAATAAAAATGGAAATCTTTGAAAAAGAAAATTTCATAAATATTGAGACTATAGATTTTTCAGGTGAACAAAGAAAAGTAAAAAAAATGAGTAATCAAAAATTTTCACAAAATGCTATCAGAACCACAGACACACATGCAAGATCAGTCAATTTGGGCTTTTAATATAGTGAATGACTATTTATCCTGTGGTTTTGTGCTAAAACATGCTGATTTCATGGAAAGAGGAATTGGAAAATTAAAAATGACAACACTTTCTCCCCTAACTACAGGCTTTTTCTCAGTGCCATTTTTCTTTCCTTTAAATAAATTGCAAGATATGTACCAAGGAAGTCTCACTGCGTGTTTAACCATTTAGCTCTTTATTAGATATTACACATGGATGAACAACTTCAAATAATCATTAGTGATAAAGCTATACTAATCAGTATTGTTTTCTTAATGATTCAGGAATCACTTTAGAACTTAAGGGATGAAGTCATAATCCTTGGTGATCATTGCAATGTGTTTGTTGATAGTGTTAGTTCAAATTATGGTGAATAACATTTAGATAAATATAAGTGTATGAATACTATGTAATATACAATGTACATGTACGTTTTAAAAGTTACTTTTTAAAGTGGGATTTTTTTTATTACTAATCTTTTTTCTCCAGAACTTTACATTTAATCTGAAATATTTTATAATTGTATCCTAGTACATCATCTTGATCCTTGATTCTTAGATCTCATGTTTATCCATCAGCTTTTCCTTTTGTGGCAGACAGACCACACAGTACCCCCAGTGTTCCTTATTATCTTGTATTTATGCTCTTGTAGAATCACTTCTCCTTGATTCTCCTTGATATGGACTGGACCATGCTTGCTTGTTTTTTGTTTTTTGTTTTTTTTAAAGATTTTGTTTGACAGAAAGAGATACAGTGAGAGAGGGAACACAAGCAGGGGGAGTGGGGGAGGGAGAAGCAGGCTCCCCGCAGAGCAGGGAGCCCGATGTGGGGCCCGATCCCAGCACCCTGGGATCATGACCTGAGCCGACGGCAGACGCTTAATGACTGAGCCACCCAAGCGCCCCTGGACCGTGCTTGCTTGTAACCAGTGGAGTGTCAAAGGGGATGGATTGTCTCTTTGTGATTGTATTACATGAGCCTGTAACTTCCATCTGGCTAGCCAGTGCTCTCCGTCGCTGGTTTTGGTCAGGCTAGGAGTTGTGTGCAGATGGGTCCTCTGACCATGAGTTCAGGGTGGCCTCCAGCCAACAGCCAACTACAATCTGAAGCTCTCAGTCCAATCCCCCCCGAGGAAACGAATCCCTCTAATAACTCCATACCTGAGCCAAGAAGCAGGTGCTTCCATGGTGAGCCATCAGATAAGACTCCAGCCCCAGCTCGCACCATAATTGCAGTCTCATGCATCCCCCTGAATGTGTGTGTGTGTGTGTGTGTGTGTGTGTAACCTGCAGGGCGGCAGGATGGTGGTGTTTTGTGTGTAAGTGTAATTCTGCTATTGCTTGCAGATATTCTCCACAAAGAACACGATCGGGAAGATTGGTGTGGAATGAAAAAATAAATAAATAAATAAAGCTAAATCTCCAAGGATGAGGTTCTGACCTAAATCCATCAGATTAAGAGAAATTGTAAAGTTTTGTTTTTGTTGTTGTTTTTAGGGAAAGGATAAACAATTCCAAACATGCTACTTTTGTAACCTTTGGAGAAGTGTAAATCTAAGGACTCTTAATTGCTAGCTGTTTTGAAATAGCATGGTGCGGGGGAAAGCATTTACCGCAGTCAGGGTCCACAGAGCCGGGGTCACCCACACAAGTCATCCCTGAGAACTGCACACAGTTGACTGTGGTACACGTTGGGGCAGATTTGTGATATGCTCATGTCATGTTGCAGTCTAGTCAGGGGCGCTGAACTTGAAATGTATTGCCTCAGAGGAATGGAGGTTTATACTTACTTTCTTCATGGCAAGCAGTTTTCCGTCTGCAGTGGTATTTCTTTGCCTTGTCCTATACGAAGCTTCTGATCAGAACAGAGACCCAGAAACAGAACTCAGTTGTCAACAGCTCTTTTGTGAATTTATTCAAACCACTTAATGAAAATTCCCATTTCTTGTTTACCACACTGAGAATTAAGTATGTTAATTAACCCAACTTTTGAAAGCTATGCTATTAAAATGTGGTGATATTGTCAGAAATTTTTGTTCAAGTGAGCATATCCACTAAACTGATGTATAGGGCCATTTGAAAGTCTTTATGTTGAGAAACTCTTATCAGTATTAGTCTGGGGGGTCTCTTAGATATTATTAAAATCAACCCTTATTCATCTTGGTAAGAATGTCTTAAATACGTATGTGAGATTCAGATCAGACCGCTGCTTGAACCTCATAATCTTACAGTCCAAGAACTGACAGGTAAATTGTTTTTTTTAAATAAATTCTCTATAATATAATGGTTTCACTTTTTATTAACAGCATGTTTGAAACTGTATGTGTTTGTTATTTCCCAAACTGGATCCTCAGTGATGTGTTTTTTTGTTTGTTTGTTTTGTTTTTTCATAGTGTGAGTACAAAACTATAACTACAGGTTAAGTAAATGAATGAAGAAGAAAAAAGCAGTCATTTTCAATTGCTGAACCAAGACTGGCCATTTTAAGAATCTGACTATCTTTTTGTTTTACATATCTTGAAGGCTTCTAATTCTTGCAAAGTGGGCAAGAATTTAATTGGATAGTTACAATCATAATAGCTGGTAGGATTCCTTTCTTTGTCATCTTTTTATGGCTGAGTGGTTTTGAGTAAATGGAAAAGTATAAAGCAATGAGTACAGTCACTGGGAAGAGAAAAATGGAATAGCGCCATAGGGGAAAGTGCCATTAGAGATAGGGGGTCCCTGTGCCCAGGAGGCACGTGGTCAACACATGGCGATTGGAAGTACATTACACCCTTGCTGCATAATAACGAAAAACATACGTGGCAGGCAAAACCATATTCTCAACAAAAAGATGAACAGACCATCAATAATCACCAAAAATGGCAGAAATCCAAGACAATTAAGGAAGTAGTTAAAAACTAACAAATAGTGTATAGGATACGTGTATTATTTGTGCATTTTAAAACATTATTCTGAGAGGATATTCATAGATTTCAATACAAAAGGAAAGTCCATGGCCCAAAGAACATTAAGAAATTCTGATAAAGAGATTCACAAAAAAAATAAACTGAACCCACAAAGTGGAGCGTGAAAGAAATGACATACAAATAAAGCTTGTTTGATAAATTAAGTTTCAAATGTTAAATAAGGACCAGTAATAACAATAGTGGGGCATACCGACTGTGTGGGGACCAGCTGCACAGGGGTGAAAGAATTCACCTAGGGCAGAGCAAAGGAGATAGAAGTTTACTGAATACACTGCAAGGGGGTAGTGGGCAGGACAGCAAAGGAGAGACTGTCCGGCAGGTGGTAGTGGTGAGGGGCTGTAGTAATAGGGCAGAGTATGGGGACTATGGAATTGTCCCTTTAGTTGACAATCTTAGGAGCTGTGCCTGGTTGTAAGTCGCCCATTGGTTTAGGGCTCATGGCTTCATGAGCCTGTTTGCATTCAGCTCGGTGGTCGCTGTGGGCCCTTTTGCCTTGCTCACATTTCCATTGCTCAGACCTGTTGCCTAAAAGCAGCCTCTCCATTCCCCCTAACAGATCAGCAATGACAGATCTTTGACATTTGGATAGAGGTCTCATCTTAGCTTCTTCCTGCTGAATGAGGGGCGTAGAGATGTCCCTACCTATGGATGGGTCAACCTTGGTCAGTTGGGAATTTTTATGTAGGAATTAGGAAAGACAGAGGCAGCTGAATCCAAGGTAGGGCTGTAAAGAGAAAGGTGTGGGGAAAGGGCAGTCCACTGCTTACCCCCCAAACTTGCCCCATTTGGATCCTCACCAAGAAGTAACCTCTGTCTGAAGTCATCAGTTCCCCAAGGAATGCTAGAGTTGGTCCACAGAGGGAAAGCCCAAGAAATTCCTGGAGAATCTGGGGAGAGTCCCAGCGACAGGTTCCCTGTGCAGGCCAACAAATGTGGAGCATCAAGATTGTGTGGGGGCTGGTGGTGCTGGCAGTGAAAAAATTCACCCAAGGAGAATAAGGAGATAGGAGTTGATTTAATAGATTGCAAGGGAGCATCAGGGAGGACAGCAAAGGAGAGACTGTCTGCCATGAGGCGGTGGTGAGGGACTCTAGTTACAGGGTGGAGTGAGGCAGTATGGGAACATATGGAATTCTCCCTTTTTTGGTAGCTGTTCCTGGTTGTAAGTAGCCCACTGTTGGGTTAGGGTCTACAGCTTAATGAGCCTATTTGCCTCAGCTCAGTGGTCATTGTGGCTGGGCCCTTTTGCCTTCGTCAAGCTTACATTGCTCAGGACTGCTGCCTAAAAGTGGCCTCTACAACAATGAAAATACATGAATTAAATTTGCCTAATAACAAGTATTCTCAGTTTGGATTTAAAATCTACCTATGCATTATTTACAAGTGACACAATTGATCATAATGACATAGAAAGATTGGAAAGAAAATAAAAAATTCAGTCTGGGGAAATGCAGATGATGAAAATATTAACATCAACCAGAGGCAAATCTAAGGTGAAAACCATTACTATCGATTAAAAAGAATACATCAAGACCATGTAATAATTTGAAACCCTATGCCACACATACTGTGGAGAGTGGTCTGACCTGGTTTAGTCAAAGTAAGTATGTGCATATGCTGGAAAACACCAATTCCACTCTTGAGGAAATAGTTTCAAATATGTTCGGAAGGCAAGATTTATAAGGGCATTTATCAACATGTTTGTGTATTGGGGAATGGATCATTTTGTCCATCTGTGATGGAATAGATAAATTGAAAGTGATACAAAGTATGACGTGCTGCACACTACCTAGAATAAACAGATTATGTGTACAAACTGCAATATAATTGGATGCTAAAAACAATTATTTTTTTAAAAAAGGAAGAGAACTATAATATCATGCCATGCATGAATTAAAACTGCATGAAACCCAAACAATAATGCATGTTTTATAAGTTCACATACCTAATTTGCATTGCATCCATATGCAGCACTAGGGTGTTTGCCTGTGGGGAAAGACAGGAATGAGCAATGGAAATAGAGAATGGGTACTGACCCATTCAGGAACCCATTCATTCATCTCTGAATCACAGACCTGTGATAATAGTGATTGTCACTTAAAAATGTATAAGGGACTAAACTGCACCTAGAGAGAAGGAAAATGCCATTAACAGTAGCCTGAGTTTCACTTGTGGTATGAGGCAGCAAGGTCCAAGCAAAGCAACTCGTTTTCTATAAAGTCTATGAACATCGACAAAAATGACCAACCAAAGGAAAGAAAGGAAACCTGAAGGCACTGGAGAGTGAATAAGGAGGTACTGTTTTTGTTTGTTTTGTGTTTTGCTGGGAGGGGGGGAGGTGTAGTTCACACTTGGAGCAACCACCTACCTAGGGTGAGCTTTGCATTGTTTGTGGTGTTTTCTCTCTGGGTGACTATGGTCACAGCATAGCCAGGAGGAGAAGAGGCTAGTTGGAAGAACTAGGAAAAGGACCCAGGGTAAATGTATGATACAACAAATCAATTGCAAAAAGAGATACATAATTTATACATAAAGAGATACATAAGTTATAGTTAAATATGTATAATATGCTTACTATCATAATTATATTGAGAGTAATGAAACTACAATGAAATAGTGCTATGCACCCCATGGGGTAACTGAGGTTAAAAAATCAACATGTCCTTGAATATTTATGCCTTCACTCACAATAGCCAAAAACTGAAAAAAGTCCAAAGATCTATCAGAAGATGAAAGAATTAACAAAGTATGGCATATTCATATAATAAAATGGAGCTACTGATACAGGCAAAAATATGGATAAATCTTAGAATGATGGAAATACTGTTTTTTTTATTGTAGTGGTAGTTTCATGCATATATTCATCTGTTAACGCTCAGTGACTTCTGCAATTAAACAGATGCATTGTATGGTACATAAATTATATCTCAATAAAGATGACTTTAAAAAGGAATCTGAAAATACATAAGATTTGACAGACATAAAACATTACAGAGAAATTCACATGAGATTCTCTCAGAAGTGAATTGTGTATATCAAAAGGAATGTATAGAAAACTTGAATTATAAATTTAACAAGATATGATAATTTCTGCATATTTGTATGTAAAATGTACTAGGTCACAAAGCAAGTCTCATTACATTTGGAAGAACCAATATAACAAAATTATTTTCTACCACAAAGCACTATAATTAGAAACAAATGATTTAAGATAGCATAAAACACATAATTCTTAAGACTTAAATAAAGTGACTTCTAATTAAATTATGGATTAAAAATATTATTAAAAATAGTATATTTTTTAGAATTAAATGATAATGAAGAGTCTAAGTATCAAACCAAGTAGGATTTGGCAAAGTATTATAGAAAAAGATATTAAAAGATTAAAATCAAGAAGGAAAAATAAAGAATGAGTATTAATGACCAAAGAGTTAAGAAGTTAGAGAAACAACCACTGACCCAAGGCAAGTTCAAGGGAGAAGATAATAAACAATTAAAATAAATTGATCAGATATGAGACAAAGAATGTCAAAGACCAATAACCACAAAATAATAAAGTATAAAAAAGAAATACATATATGAATGCAAAGAATACACATGTTCTAAGAGTAGAGATGTGAACAAACAAACAAAAAACCAGGAACAGATTTCAACAACTTTTTCAGCATAATTTTCTTAATAGAGCTAATGAATAATGTATAAAATCATAGTAGACTAAAATGTAATTTGATTTAACTAACATCTAATAAATATATAAAATGGTAATAAATAATTAACTTCTTTACTCCTTCACTCTCAGCTGTAACAAAAGTAATCAGGTTCAGATGGTTTCATATAAACATTTCACCAAACCTTCAAAAAATAATCTTTATACCTTACACATTGTTCAGGTGGTCCAAAATTAATATATTTTATAGAAATAGTGTATAATAAGGTGTCAAGAAAAATATGTTTTTAAAGGTAAATTAAAATAAAAAAGTATAACTTGAAAGTTAACATTTTAAAGGTAAAAATTATATATTTCTTTAAATTGGATCCACAGGAGAGGTGGATGGGGAGGGGGGAAGTAGGTGAGGGGAGGAAGGAGTGTGCCTGGGTAATGAGCAGCCAGTGATGTGTGGAAGTGTTGAATCATTCTATTGTATTGTACACCTGATACTAATATTACACTGTATGCTAACTATACTGGAATTTAAATGTAAAAAATAGATTAGATACAGAAAATTGTATTTGGTAAAATTCATCATAAATTTATCTCTATAGATAGATAAAAATGGCAGCTCTCCTAATTTCTTTATTTACCAAAAATACAGGAAACAAGAGTAAATTTTTTGAAATACTTTTATTAAAGACAAAAATAAGGGTGCATGCGATGTCACTTCCCTCATTGAACATTGTAGGAAAGAGCCTACCCCAAAGCAAGAATACATACACATCTGTATAATTGAAATGACAGTTTAAGCAGAAACTTTTTATTCTTAATTGGATTGTCCACATTTTAAATAAAAAGCAATTCTTAAAATAGAGCTTAGAACCATTTAGTATTTTGATAGAAATCAAGGAAGAGAAATTTGGTAACTTTTCTCTATGTTATAAATGACCAACTTAATAATAAGAAGAAGAAGAAGAAGGAGAAGAAGAAGAATGGAACTAAATACTTCCATTTAGAGTACTGATAAAAATTATAACAGTCATAGGATTAATTCTAAGAAAATTATGTAAGTTGTTTTGGAGAAAAACTGATGTAGGCTCATGAGGAGGATGGTCGAATACTTGGGTTGTATATGGCATACTTTGGATATATTGTGGGTTTGGTTCTAGATCACTAAGGTAAAGCCAAAACACAATAAAACATGATGTCTAAAACAACAATGTACATACCTTAATTAAAAAAAAAAAAACACACTTCATTGCTAAAAAAAATGCTAGCCATCATTTGAGCTTTCAGCAAGTCATAATGTTTTTGCTGGTGGGGGGGCCTGCCTCAGTGTTGATGGCCACTGGCTGATCAGGGCACTGGTTGGGGGAGGTGGTGTGTTTGTTTCTTAAAACAAGACAGAAATGAAGTTTGCCTCCTGGATTGACTCTTCCTTTCATGAATGATTTTCTGTGGCATGGGATAGTTTGTTAGCATTTTATCCACAGTAGAACATTTTTCAAAATTGGAGTCATTCCTCTCAAATCCTGTCTCTGCTTTATCAACTAAGATTATGTAATGTTCTAAATCACCATTTATGGCAGCTATAGCTTTATGAGATGTATTTCTTAAGTAATAAGACTTGAAAGTTGAAATGATTCCTTGATCATGGGCTACAGTATGGATGCTGCATTAACAGGCCTGAAAACCACATTAATCTCATTGTCCGTCTCCATCAGAACTCTTGGGTGACCAGGTGCATTGTCAGTGAGCAGCAATATTTTGAAGGGAATCTTTTTCTCTGAGCATTTGATCTCAACAGTGGGTTTATAATATTCAGTAAACCATGTTGTAGACAGTTGTGTTGTCATCCAGGCTGTGTTGTTCCATTTACAGGGCACAGGCAGAGCAGATTAAGCATGATTCTGAAGGGCCCTAGGATTTTCAGAATGATTCATGGGCACTGGCTTCCACTTAGAGTCACCAGCTGCATTAGCCCCTCACGAGAGAGTCAGGCTGTCCTTTGAAGCTTTGAAGCCAGGCATTGACTTCTTTTTTTTTTTCTTTTTTTATTGTTATGTTAATCACCATACATTACATCATCAGTTTTTGATGTAGTATTCCATGTTTCATTGTTTGTGCATAACACCCAGTGCTCCATGCAGAATGTGCCCTCCTCAATACCCACCACCAGGCTAACCCATCCTCCCACCCCCCTCCCCTCTAGAACCCTCACTTTGTTTTTCAGAGTCCATCGTCTCTCATGGTTCGTCTCCCCCTCTGATTTCTCCCCCTTCATTCTTCCCCTTCCACTGTCTTCTTCTTCTTTTTTTTTTTTTCTTAACATATATTGCATTATTTGTTTCAGAGGTACAGATCTGAGATTCAACAGTCTTGCACAATTCACAGCACTTACCAGAGCACATACTCTCCCCAGTGTCTATCACCCAGCCACCCTGTCCCTCCCACCCCACCCCCCACTCCAGCAACCCTCAGTTTGTTTCCTGAGATTAAGAATTCCTCATATCAGTGAGGTCATACAGGCATTGACTTCTTTCTGGCTGTGAAAGTCCTAGATGGCATCTTCTTCCAACAGAAGGCTGTTTGGTCTACACTGAAATCTGTTGTTGAGTGTAGCCACCTTCCTGAATTCTCTGAGCTAGATCTTCTGGATGACTTGCTGCAGCGTCTCCATCAGCATGTGCTGCTCAGCCTTGTCCGTTTGTGCTATGGAAACGGCTTCTTTCTTTACTCCCACCAACCAACCTCCACTAGCTTCAGACCTTTCTTCCGCAGCTTCCTTCCCTTTCTCAGCCTTCATAGAACTGAACAGAGTTAGGGCCTTGCTCTGGATCAGGCTTTGGCTTAAGGGAATGTTGTGGCTGGTTCGATCTTCTGTCCAGACCACTCGAACTTTCTCCGAGTCGGCAAGAAAGCTGTTTTGCTTTCTTTTCACTCATGAGTTTACTGGAGTAGCCTTTTTAATGTCTTTTGGGAACTTTTCCTCTACATTCACAGCTTGGCTAACTGTTGCAAGAAGCCTCACTTTTAGCCAGTCCCAGCTTTTGACATGCCTTCCTCACTGAACTTACAAATTTCTAGCTTTTGGTTTCAAGTGAGAGATGTGTGACTCTTCCTTTCACTTGACAACTTGGAGGCCATTGTAGGGTTATTAACTGGCTTAATTTAAACATTGTTCTGTCTCAGGGAATGGGGGGCCAAGGAGAGGGAGAGAGATGGGGAACTCTGGTTGGTGGAGGAGACAGAATACACCCAACATTTACTGTTGGCTTGCCATCTTGTAGAAATACAGTAGTAACATCAAAGACCACTGATCACAGAGCAGCATAACAGATATAATAATAATAAAAAGTTTGAAATATTGTGAGAATGACCAAAATGTGACACAGAGACAGGAAAGTGGGCAAATACCATTGGAAAAATAGTGCTGATAGATTGCTTGATACAGAGTTGCCACAAACATTCAGTTTGTTAAACACAATGTCCCCCAAACCCCAAAACACATCGCAAAGTACAATAAAGTGAAGCACTATAAAACGAGGCATGCCTCTACCAAA
The DNA here is from genome assembly GCF_002201575.2 of Neomonachus schauinslandi. Taxonomy (NCBI): domain Eukaryota; kingdom Metazoa; phylum Chordata; class Mammalia; order Carnivora; family Phocidae; genus Neomonachus; species Neomonachus schauinslandi. The sequence continues at coordinate 5,508,647 of NC_058404.1, read as the reverse complement.
GAATATCATAATGAACCTTCTCCCCCTCAGATATTTAACATCAATGAAGCTTCCTTTGGACTCCTGTTACAAATGTTTGGGAACTTGGAAAAGCTCATTCTAAAGTTTATAAAAACAGACATGGCAACAAAAGGCAAGACAAATATAAAGAAGGAAAGAGAATTTGCTTAAAATATCTAAGCATGAATTCATGAATCTATTGAAATTAAACAGAGTACAACAAGGATAGCCAAATAATGCATTGGAGCAAAATGGAGATTCTAGAAATAGGCTCACGCTTATAGTTGGCATTTGTATATGATGAAGCTACCATTTCAGTTTCGTAGGAGAAGATTTTTTTTTTAATTTTTAAGGATTTTATTTATTTATTTCCAGAGAAAGAGTGAGAGAGAGTGAGAGTACAAGCAAGGGGAGCGGCAAACAGAGGGAGAAGCAGGCTTCCCACAGGAGCCTAATGAGGGACTCGATCCCAGGATGGTGGGATCATGACCTGAGCCAAAGGCAGATGCTTTACCGACTAAGCTACCCAGGTGTCCTTTTTTTTTTTTTTTTCCTTTTTTACTATTTTGTTTATTTAGGAGAAGATCTTAGTAAGATGCAATAGCAGTAGATTATCTTTGAGAACTTCTTTAATGAGGGCATTCATCTCCTTCATGAGGACTTTGCCCTCATGACCTATCACCTCCCAAAGCACCCACCCCTCCCCCAAAACCATCATCTTGGGGGTTAAGATTTCAACATAGGAATTTTGGCAGGACACAAACATTTAGACCATAGCAAACACCCTATCACCTGCCCATTTTGATAGTTTATGAACCTCTCCTTGATAATATTTCTACTGGGATAAAACTTTTTTTTAACAGAATCAAGAGAATCAGTCACTTTCATGGCTTGGCCCCAGCCTTCTACCTGTTGTTTCTCTCCCTAGCCTCTCCATATATCTCTCTATTACATAGAGAGGGTTGCAGAGTGTTGAGGATTGTCCTACAAGGATTGTCTTGCTGGATGGAATAAGCCCTAGCTCCTTCCAACTATAGAATTGTGGGTATTTACTCCTAAAGATTTCAAGGGGAGATTATAGAGCTTCCACTCAAACCTCTGTCCTACCTGAGCCTCAGGCTCTTTATCCATGGGTGAGAATAAATGTACCTTCCTGCCTAAACCCAAAGGAGATGGTGAGGGTCAAATTAAGTAATGCAGGTAACAGTACTTTGAAAACCCTCAGTTAGGTACAAATGTAATGTGTTATTATACTCCGGTGGCTATTTTTATGATCAAAATATATCATTTCTTTGTAAGCTATAATCCTATGTCCAAAGTTCTACTGTTCTTTTTAAAAAAAAAAACCACCGATTAGGCCTTACAAAAGTTAAAATAATTATATTCACAAGTGAAAATACTTCTCCCTGATATTCAGTTTCTCATACTGGGCCCATTTACCCATCATTCATACTAAAACTCTCTTGGCTTTTAGAATCCTTTATAAAAGCCACAAAAGCTCTTGTACAAATCATGTAAAATGGCTGTTCTGACAACATAAATGCCCCGTGCATCAAAAAACACATTAAAATTATCCAGGCAGCTATGAAAATGCATCCAACAGAGGAGGCTTTATTTTTAGATAAAGACCCCTACAGCAGGAAAGAGCCTGGTGCCAGTCAGCCCTCAGAGATGGGTAGGGGCTGGTACACCCATGCTAATGAAGGTGGAAGATTCTCATCATGTCAAGAAGCAAGATACCAAGTGTCCAAGCACAGTTAGGGGACTCCAGATAGAGGGAGGGTGGCGTTTATAGATTTATGGCTTGCAGGCTCCAATCTTAAGAAAATAATCCCTTTTCAATTTTAGTTTTTAAATTTTAAAATAGATCTCTGTATTCTTGATTTTAAAATCAAAGCACTTTTTAATATTGGCTTAAACAATTTTTTTTTTGCAGGTCTTTTTTTTTTGTGCTCAAACTAAAGCCATTGAGAAAGATATAGTCATTATGTAAACATCTTGATTTATTATGGAGATCTAACTATACCCACATTTGGCTTTATCACATAGATACATCATATTTATAAATAGAGAAGTCTACTTATATGGCTAAATGAGTAGGTATTTTATTTTGCCACAAAACCCAGATCAAGAACAGTATGGCATTGAAACCACTCTCTCTTGTCCTCATTTTACAGCTTGGTTTTGTAAAAACTGGTATCACTTAAAAATTAGACACACAGTAAATTTAATTTTAAGAAAAGTAAGATAGCATATTTTGTCCTTAAGGAATTCAAGGAACTTTAAACACTTTTATTGTGTAATATCTTTGTAATGGTCAGCAATATGTGCAGTAGAGAAGAGTGGATATATTTCTGTACACATGTATCAAATTGCTGTTTAAATTCTGTTTGTTCCTATTGAACCTTGTACTTCCCCTAGCATGACATATTCTGCATTATATTTACACTGTCTAAGAAAGTAGGTTCTGTAGCACCTATAACAAGTGATGTGGGGCAAAATGATTCTTAAATGAAAACCCTAAAGTATTACATATGAATTAAAAACCTAACAATTTATCCCACTTGTTACAACCCACCCCTGGGTTTCTCCTGTCAGGTTCATAAGTCTCTTATCTATTATTTGTCACTAGAAGTTATTGCTTGTGAGTCTTTAAAGTTCAATCACATAGAAGGGTGCAGTGGCCATGGTCATTGTAATGTGATAATTGAATTGTATACAAAATGTGTCAGGGGTGAAACACGGCAGATACACGTTTGGTTTTTATTTCCTTTCCTCTAGGCTAACTGAAGTATCTCTAATCTGTGATACCAAAATATCATTTTTTTAAATTTTTACATTGAGGAAGAGCTTGTTTGGGAGGAAAGCCGCTGGGAAGGCACAGAGGAAGGAGAAAGATGCTTTTAAGTCTTAAGAGTTTCCGCCAGCACATACGTTGTTTTAAGAGGATGGTGTGTGCATGGGAGAATTTTGAAGACGTTGTACAGTTTCCGTGTGGAGACCCACCTCCACCCCCTCCTGCAGTGTATCACAGTTTCATCTCAGCCATGACCATTTCAAGAAGATGCAAGTCACCTCTTGTAGGTTTAAGGGCAAGAAATAAAAGGATCTCCCCCTTTGACTGTGTGATAGGAGAGAAAGCCCAAGAGGTGCTCACTGCCTGGGGATAAATGCAGCAGCTGATCCCAGGAGCAGAGGGCTGTGTTGGAACTGGTGTGAATAGCCAGTGCACAGGGACACAGAGACAGCCCTTGCTCTGGTTGCCCTCAACCCCTTAGATGTTAACGCACGTTTCATAAATAGCAGGAACAGGAAGGAGATGCTTTTACCAAGGGAGAACAAGAGAAAGATGGTAGGTTCAATCTCCCTGTGAGATTAAATACTAAGGAACTCCTTTTGAGCGATATGTTTTACAATCTGTGTCCAGTTAAACTTCTGTATTCCTTTTCCTTGGATGTCAGCTTTGGGACTCCACATTATGGGAAATATATTGAAAGTGTGCTCTACCAAGATACTTTTGACTTGCATTCTGCTCCTAACATGTGTCTGTAGATTAGCTGCTGCACTTTGCATTCTGTTAATGCTAGTTTATTTTCAACATTGCAAATATTGTGACCATGTTTTGTGAAAGTTCAGATAATGAAAATAAGAATGATTACCATAACAACACCTGCATGACCCAGACAGCACTAAAAAAGAATGCTAAAGCACTGTGTTATTTTAATGGCAGAGAGAAGATCATAGGTACCTGATGAGGGTGGCAAATAACCCAAACCAAGCACACACTACACAGGAGACAGGGAGGAGAAGGGATAGGAACACACACATAGAGATTGATTGTTACAAACACAGGACAGACAGGTAGATACTTTAAATCAGTTGGGTTTTGTCTCCCAGAAAGACACCGAAGCTCATTTGAAAGTCGTGGCTTTTGAATTAGCTTGGGCACTCCTTACTAACAAACACCCACCATCATACCACTCCCCTGCTTCATCTGTGAAAGTTGTATTTCCTGGTTGAGACGTTGCAGCTCAAATTTCTTGCGGGTGAACATGGGGAGGCATTTCGATAACAGACATGTTGGATTCATATCATTCATATAAAGCAGATTCGGTTGACTCTTACTATGATCACTTTCTGCAGTATATAGAGTGATGAGTCAAATGAAAGCAATGACAAGTTTCCCATAGTTACTTTGATATGAAAAATGTAGTTTTAAGGAGTCTTTTGATCTCTGTGAAGATTTAATGAAACAGCAGATTGTTGATATGTCTGCATGCAAACTAAGCTTTGCTCCTCTGTGTGCATATTCAGTAGATAGTGCAATGATAGAATTTGGCACATTCCATTTAATCTCTAAAATTCTTATCCATGAAAATGAGATAGTGTTACCTGCTAAATACCCTGCACACATTTTACACAATGCTGCTTAAAAGTTGTGTGTTTTGCTTGCCCATGATATCAAGTCTTTCTAATAAAAGCTTTTGGTCACTTTACAGTTTCCTTAAAATATGCAGAAACCCCTTATTGAGATTTCTGGCTTTACTGAACTGGAAGGAAATGACCTTGTATGTGCAACTACCAGTTGGTTGTCCATGTTGCTGGCCATAGAGAAGATATTACATCACTCAACTGCCATAAAATCATCTATTCAAAGTGCATGGAAAGCACGTTCTTCTCTAATTTGATAGCGCATTGAGGATGAATGGAGAAAGATCTAGAAAATCAAACATTTATATTGCTGTTTCTCCAAAACTGTGAATTTATCTCTGAAGAGACCAGAAGGTATCTAAAAAAGATAAATAACTGTACCTGAGTTATTCAGTTGGAGGTAATGTTTAATGTATAGGTTGCAACCAAAACTCATAGAATTAAAAAAAAAAACAAAACACAAAACTAGGGGGGAATTGCTTCCAAACTCAAATTATTGGGTTAGGGTAGTCAAATTACACAGGACATTGTAATTTTTTTTTCATTAAAACTGCAAAATATTTGGAAGCCAACTTCAATTTCACAAAGTGAGATGGTGTCTGTGTTTAAAACCATTTTCTCTGAGAAAGAGCGGGTTTAACTTCTGGTGACAGCCAGTGTGTTTTAGAGTGTTTATAAATGGTTGCCACTTCAGAAGTGAATGTCTGCATGGTGGATTTGTGGTGCAGAAGATCTGACTGACAAACAGCTATTTGACCACAGCAAGCTTGTAGATACAGAGTGGATGGATGTTTCTGGACAGGGGGGAACTAATTCCTACAAGCCAAAATTAGGGTGTTGCTAGTAAGTCAATTCCTAGCTATTTGATGCTCAGATGCTTTTATGAGATGAATCTAGCTTGATGTCCTCCCATTGGACCAATGTCAGGAATCAGTTAATGTGGCCTTTTCAGAGCAGACCTGTAAGTGCACCCGAATTTGATGTTGGACTGCTTTCAGTTTTAGCACCATATAAAAGAAACACTGGAGAACCTAAGTTCCTACAAAAGGAACTAGAGTAAACTTTCTACCAGATCATGGGACAGGAAGAAATATATCATTGTTATATTATTGTTAAATGATCAATTAGTTCTACTGTATTTATTTTACTTTAAAAAGACATGCATTTAGGGGCACCTGGGTGGCTCAGATGGTTAAGCATCTGCCTTCAGTTCAGGTCATGATCCCAGGGTCCTGGGATCGAGTCCCACATCAGGCTCCCTGATCCTTGGGAGCCTGCTTCTCCCTCTGCCTCTCTCTCTGCCTCTCATTAATAAATAAAAATCTTAAAAAAAAAAAAAAGACATGCATTTAGGAGCACCTGGGTAGCTCAGTCAGTTAAGTGTCTGCCTTAGTCTCGGGTCCTGATCTCAGGGTCCTGGGATCGAGCCCCGTGTCGGGCTCCCTGCTCAGTGAGAAGTCTGCTTCTCCCTCTGCCTCTGCCCCTCCCCCTGCTTCTGCTCTCTTTCTCTCTCTCAAATAAAGTCTTTAAAAAAAGACATACATTTATGTGTGTTAAGAATATACAAGGATATAGCTTATACATTTTAAACATCTACGAGGAGTTTAAAGAGTGGACACATTTCTGCATCAGAGGACAGACAGAAATATAAAATATTGCTATATTTTCTCACATATTATTAAATTAGTCCTTTTGTTAATTATTACTAATTGCCACTGTCTCACTTTGTTTAAATAATAGTATTGATGTAAAGAAAAGCCAATACTGCAGAATAATACATAATTTCAAAGAAAATCCTATTTTTCATATTTTTACATTAACTTAATAACACAGATGTGTAATCATTATATATGACACTGTGATGATCTTTCTGGCATATTTGTGGGATTATTAAATTACTTACGTCTTATTTATTCATGGAGACTTGAAATGATGTACTTTTTCTCTGAGGAGTTCTTTTCTGCTGAGTGTTTGGCAACCACTAATAAAGGGCAGATTTAGCCTAAACTGTGGCCTGGTATTTTTCAGACCATGTCTTTGGAATTCAGCACTCAACAAATGCACACGAGGGTTGCATGTATTATAGTCCTGAAAGGGCACCTTTGTTTCTCTTGGCCCAGACTCAAGACAAGCCAGGGCTACTGTTTTCCCTGTTTGCCCCATTCTTCTCTTGACTGTCTGCTCCTTCTGGGTGTCAGGCTTTTCTGAGGTATCTCATATATAATCCATCCCTTCATGGGCTGCCTTCTGTTTTCTGTAGAGCAGTCCCTAACCTCAGGATTTTCTTATACCTCTGTATTCTGCTTTTGTTTCATTATTAGCCTCTGGGATTTCCTTTTAATTCTTACCTGATTAAGCATGAATTTAAAATATGCTTATTTTTACATTGTGTCTATCATGTTTAGATATTTTTTATGGGATTTCCTCCCCAGGAGATATGGATACTCTGTTACCTGAAACTGAACCAAGCAAATATTTAAGTGACATTAAAATGCTGTCAAGTGACAGAGTTTGGAAAAATCCCTCCCCCCCCCACGCCCCCGCACGGGTTGGAATGAATTGAATTAAAGCAAGAAGTTTGAGGCTGAGGGAGACCATTGTGCTGTGTTAAAGTCTGCATTACTTTAAATAATCAGAGGACACGAGATATACACCAAGTTGAAATTAGGATGACATTAGAAGGGATTGAAGCTTTAGTGCTCAGGTGGGGACTTGTTTAGCAAGAAAGTAAATCAGCATAAGGACCAATGAGAAGGAAACACCTAGTATCATTGTATTTGGCGGTTCTCATCACTGCTGCACATTAGAAATTTCAAAATACCAGTGTTAGGGCCTGGTATTTTTTCAAAGATTTCAATTCCAAAGACATGGTCTGAAAAATACCAGGCCACTAAAGGATCTAAATCCAGATTTCTGGACAAATTGTATTTGGGCGTTTTGAAATGCTCCTCAGTTTATTCTATGCTTATCAGAGTTGCAAACTACTGGATATTTAGAAAACTTGATGTTTGATGAGTTAAGAGTTTAGAATTAGCAATGCATTTGGGATTTCTTGCTGGAAATCAGTTTTAGGTAGTAAAACATTGTCTCTATTCTGCTTTTATTTTCATTTCCTTAAATTTTTATTGTGGAGGTGGTAGTAGGCAAATACATTGAAAAGAGAAAGGAAGTGACATGTTGTATTATTGTACTTTTCCTAATGAGAAAAGAAATCTCTCTAAAGCTTAGTTCTACTATATTGTTTTTAAGAATCTGAGCTAGAGATAAGCTAAATTGCATTTTTCATGTGTTTTATTGAGTTCTTTTTATAATCTTGGATACAGAAAATTGAAATGTATATTCTTCACCTGGATCCATGATGATAATAAGTGCTTACTTTAGTAGAACACACATCAATTCACAAAGTGTTGTATTTAAAAGATGGCGTTTTTTCCTCAGATTATCAACCGTTTCTCCTAAGGACAGCGGAGCAAATATTTAACATTGTGATTTTGCAGGAAACAAAGTCTCAGTGCAATACTGTGATATGAGTTACATGGTTTGCACTTACAGTTTCAACATGCAGGAAGGAGATGTGACTCTACATATTTTAAAACTGATGCCATCTTCCTCTAATAGATTTTTGCGTTGTTGCTTAAAATGCTCTGTATCAGATTAACTCAGTTTCTTCTGACAAATGCTCACTCTTGCAATGTAGTCTACCTTTCCTGGTCTGTGTAAACAAGTGGACGTCTGAGTGCAGGTAATGCGGGTAGATGGAATACAGGCACACTAGTGAATGCTCCTAAGCACGGTGGGGGAGTCTCTTGAGTCTTCTCAACTTCCTTGCAGTGTCGATGCTTCTTCACTCCTCTCACATCCCATAGTGTGTGTGCTGGAGGAGTCTGAGTCTGAACATTCTGGGATTCTCCCTCAGCATGCCTGCGGTTTCTGATGGAGTTCCTACTGCCTTGCCTACCCTTCCCCGCCTCTGCCTCTCTGCTCAAGGACAGGTCACCTTCCTTTGTCTTTCTGGTACACTCATGCCTTTAAAAACTACCCTCAGATCTCTGAGGCTTTCACAAGATATGTAAAGAAAAACATTTGGAAGCAAGGGCAAAAATGAACTACGGGGACTTCAAGATAAAAAGCTTTTGCACAGCAAAGGAAACAGTCAACAAAACCAAAAGACAACCGACAGAATGGGAGAAGATATTTGCAAGTGACCTATCAGATAAAGGACTAGTATCCAAAATCTATAAAGAACTTACCAAACTCAACACCCAAAGAACAAATAATCCAATCAAGAAATGGGCAGAAGACATGAACAGGCATTTCTGCAAAGAAGACATCCAAATGGCTAACGGACACATGAAAAAGTATTCAACATCACTCAGCATCAGGGAAATCCAAATCAAAACCTCAATGAGATACCACCTCAAACCAGTCAGAATGGCTAAAATTAACAAGTCAGGAAATGACAGATGTTGGCAGGGATGCGGAGAAAGGGGAACCCTCCTCCACTGTTGGTGGGAATACAAGCTGGTGCAGCCACTCTGGAAAACAGTATGGAGGTTCCTCAAAAAGTTGAAAATAGAGCTACCATATGACCCAGCAATTGCACTACTGGGTATTTACCCCAAAGATACAAATGTAGTGATCCAAAGGGGCACGTGCACCCCAACGTTTATAACAGCAATGTCCACAGTAGCAAACTATGGAAAGAGCCTAGATGTCCATCAACAGATGAATGGATAACAAAGATGTGGTATGTACACACACACACACACACACACACACACACACACACACACACACAATGGAATATTATGCAGCCATCAAAAATGAAATCTTGCCATTTGCAATGATGTGGATAGAACTAGAGGGTATTATGCTAAGAGAAATAAGTCAATCAGAGAAAGACAAGTATCATAAGATCTCACTGACATGAGGAATTTGAGAAATAAGACAGAGGATCATAAGGGAAGGGAGGGAAAAATGAAAGAAGACGAAACCAGAGAGGGAAACAAACCATAAGAGACACTTAATCTCAGGAAACAAACTGAGGGTTGCTGGAGTGGTGGGGGACGGGGACGGATGGGGTGGCTGGGTGATGGACATTGGGGAGGGTATGTGCTATGGTGAGCGCTGTGAATTGTGTAAGACTGATGAATCACAGACCTGTACCCTTGAAACAAATAATATATGTTAATTTAAAAAAAAAAAAGAAAAGGAAAATGTTTGGAATCCAGAAAATCATGTCCCTCTTAACAAACTCTGGCTTTCAATTTCTCTTCAGAGTGTGTGAAGGTTAAGTTCAGGATTTTCCTGTAAGGAACAGCTGAGTCAGAGCATGCTATTGAGAGACGTGGTGGAGAAGCCCTAGTGGTTCCTGATTGAAAATTCAATCTTGAAATATTTCAAAATATCATAACATTTTCGTTTTTGAAAGGACACCTAGCTAGTGAATAGCAAAGCCAAAAAAGTAGACCCCTCGCATCTCTAACTTCTGGTGTTTTCTCATATCACCATCTTGTTTCCCTTTATATGTGATGTTCCTTATATAAAACATCATGGATGATCACAGATTCTTTCTTTCTAGAGCACATGCACACACACAGAGACTAACCAATGAGAGTACACTGTTTAAAAGCCTCTCTCAAAATAAGAAAAAAATTTTCTTTTGTATTTCTTTTTTAACAATGAGGAGTTAAACAGAAATTGTCATCACTACGTGTTAGGTCAAACTGATGTATATAAAAACGCTATTTTTTTTTTTTTATAATCTGTATTTCTGCAGTGCATCTATAATTAATTGTCAACACCTGTAGAATCCGTCTGGCAGCATCCCTGGACTGTGGGTAGGATCGAGTTTATCCAAGTTACCTGATTCTGATGCAGGATCATGAGCTGATGGTTTCCACTGAATATGTAGAATCATAAACTTCTATACATCAACACTAACTGCCAGGCGGTGTCTGATGGACAGTTTGTTAGTGGCCAGTTTAGCCATCACCCAAACTGACTCCAGGCAAAATAAAATGTTCGCAGCTAAGAAAAACTTGACTGTGATTTCACTTCATTTTTTAGGTGCAAATAAAAACAAAGAATGTGTGTCTTTTGGGAGTGACATGCATTTAAATATGATATCTTTCTAATATAGTTCTGAACTACCCCTGAATAAGAGGCATTGATGCTAATAGATTGGACTCAGAGAGGGAGATTTTTTTTTTTCGGAGAAGGGAATTTCTCCTGATGAATTCATGCTAATTATACATTTGCTAGTATATGATAGAATGATTATCTTTGTGCTTTCAGCAATATGCCCGAAAAACAATGGGCATTCCAGTTATTCCTGGAACATCAAACCCTGATAATATTTAGGGCTTGGTAATTAGACTGATGGGGATGGGAATGATTGTAACTTGAAAGAATGTATTAATTTAAATTATATGATTATTCATAATACCCATGGACTTATTTCTGAAATGTTGAATATATAAGATGCCATGTAAAGCGCACAGGCTTACGAGTGAAAAACTTGGGTAATTTTCCTCTTTATTTTCATTATGTATATTGCATATCTCATTTATTTTTAAATTTGGTTACTTTTTAAATTAGTGATACATTCACATGGCTTGATATTTCAGAAATATAATTGGATATTGAACAAAAAGTCTTCATACCACTGTCAGCTGCCTTCCACCAAATTATTTTCTTACAGATTATTAACGTTAATCACTTTTTGGTGCATTCTTTGAGAGACATCTAATACATGTACTAATAAATTCATACATACAAATATATTTATATAAATTTTATATATTCATATATAAAAATGAACATATGAGTAATTGTTAATTATTTTAGGAAATTTTATTAAGTAGGATCAATAAATATAATTATTACATAATTATGAATATATCTATATAAAATAAATGTGCAGTATAATATATAATTCTGTTATATATAATATAATACACATATTATAGGGTATCATACTATAACACTCTTCTGGGTCTTGCTGTTTGCAATGAGTAATTCTTGGAGATCATTCCATTTCATTATATATACTATCCTCATTTCTTTCTGTAAGAGCAAAAAATCTCTTGGTATGGTTGTCCTCTATTGACAAACATTTTGATTTCTCATCTTCTGCTACTACAGACAGTGTTGTGAGGAATAACCATGCGTGTATGTATGTGTATTTTTCCACATTTGTAATGAGAGTTGTATGTACTGGTTTCTGTTTACTCTCTGTGTTTTTCTCTTTGCTCATCTATAAAATCAGGATAGTAGTATCCACTGTGCATGTTGATGGTGAAGCTGAAACCATGAAATGTCCATAAAAGTTTAGGACTAGAAAATAATAAATAGTAGCACAATATGTGTTGTGGAGAGTGTTGTAACACATATATTTAATTTCTTGACAGCAGAACAAATCTAGGAATTTATCTATTAAAATAATTAAATTAAAGCAGAATTTGAGACTTTTATAAAGCTTGAATCTATTTTGGTCACACATGTGTAATGAGTTCTACCCATCTATAATATGAAGTAAAGAATTTTCTAAGTAAATGCTTTATTTGGATCTTTTGCTTTGGAGAGACCAGCTTTACTGATATTTCTTCTATGGTGACTATCATTCACTCTCAAGCTAACTTGAATCTGACTCCTTTTTCCTATTCTTGAGTGAATTAAAGATTTGTCAGCTTCACATTTGATGCTTAGTATTAGATAAGCAATATTTCTAAAGTAGTTCCTTGCTTTTCTGAGAAGTACAGGTGGCTAAAATGGGAAATACTAAATAGAATTTTTTTAAATTAGAAATACATGAGAGAAACTGTTTTCAAGCCTTTGGGGGACCACAGATGTTAAAGATCTATTGAATCTCTGGTTTTCCTTTTTTCAATTTCATTTGATTGAGATGATGTAAGGTTAGCTAGCATTGATGTGGAAAAATAACTTGCCAAGAAGAAATCATTTGGGAAGATTATTAATATGAATCTATACTTTTTCAGGCCCTCCTTAATATCCTCTGAGAGAAAAAAAAGTCCACAGTATGCTGATAACCAGTAAGAGTAAATACAAATTAAAAAAGAGAAAAATAATATATTGATTTCTTTGGTGCAAAGAGAGAGAGACTGTGCCTTTACTTTTTCTTACAGCATTTTCTTTAGAAAACTTGTAACTGTAAATTCTTTCACTACCTCTTTGAGATGTAAGTCTTTATACAGGCCTCTTGTCAGTTATACTGTCCATGAATGTCTTTCTCAAGGACATGGGGGATTGCCCCTTGAAATGCAGTGAAGGAAACAAAACCCCCATCTCCCAGCTTCCATGGAAGTGTAAGAGCCAACTTTAGTGGGCACCTTGCTCCAAGTTGCAAAACTGCCTCTCGTTGTGAAGATGTGAGAAGTGTAATTTTCCTTTGGATAAAACCAATTAGCTAACACAGATGGTGACCTGAATTAACAGGTGATTTAGGATGAACTCTGTGTGACAAGTGGTGGTGTTGAATGCTCCTGTTTGAGGACTAGTTAGTGTTCCTCTTGAGAACCTGCATGGAAGGGGTTGTGTCTGCTTGGTTCTGTCAAAGAGTGCAATTTCTTTTTGGAGAAAAAGGGCTCTCAGCAAATTATCTGTGATGCATCACATTCTGGTTTAATGCTAATTAATAATACAGTTGTTTTCCTTCTTTTCTGCCTTTGTGGAGAATATTTCTGAGGTGGAAGGAAATTTTTGTTTTTAATTATATTTCTCCTATCTAGTCTTTAGAGCTATTAAGATTGCTAGAATGATTTTTCTTTTTTCTTTTTTTCTTTTGTTATGTTAGTCACCATACAGTACCTCATTAGTTTCTGATGTAGTGTTCCATGATTCATTGTTTTCGTATAACACCCAGTGCTCCATGCAGAACATGCCCTCCTTAATACCCATCACCAGGCTAACCCATCCCCCCACCCCCACCCCCCTCCCCTCTAGAACCCTCAGTTTGTTTCTCAGAGTCCATAGTCTCTCATGGTTCGTCTCCCTCTCCGATTTCCCCCCCTTCATTTTTCCCTTCCTGCTATCTTCTTCTTCTTCTTTTTTTTTTTTAACATATAATGTATTATTTGTTTCAGAGGTACAGGTCTGTGATTCAAGTCTTACACAATTCACAGTGCTCACCATAGCACCTCCCCTGTGTCTATCACCCAGCCATAACTATCATCTTTTAAAGGTTTGTTTTTATTAAAAAAATATGTATCTATTCTATGAAACATATAGATATATGAATTCTTTGAGTTCATAGCTTTCTTTTTGATTAGTGCCAGGAAATCAACTTAATCCTAAAAATTACTGGGAGATAATACATAATTATTCTCATAATTGTGAGTTAAAACTGATAAAATGTGTTCATAGTGTTTGATATTCCGTTGACATTCAATATACAAAGGCAATTTAAGAAGTTCTGTTTTATTTGTAAAAACTATATATTTTTTTCATGATAAATAATAAGCAGTAGATATATAAGGTTAATATATATGCACATTTTAAAGCCCCCTTTGGTAAATATTCCCAAATCACTCTTTATAAAAAAAAATGTATCCATTAAAATCCCAATACTTGTGTATGAAGGTTTCAAGCAAAATCAGTCAGTCAGAGAAGGACAAATATCATATGATTTCACTCATGTGGAATTGAAGAAACAAAACAGGTAAACATAGGGGAAGGGAAGGAAAAATAAAATTAGATAAAAACAAAGAGGAACACAAACCACACCTTCATCAAAGCTATGTATTAATTTTTAAAATATCTCATTAATACTTATCATCTGTGTAATCAACTTCTGTTTCTTTTGGATTTGGATATTTGGATTTGGATATGTGATGTGTTCTCCTCCTTTATATTGCCGTATTTGATATGCTGATATTGTGTTCAGGAACTTTGCATCTATATTCATGGGAGAGATTGGTGCATATATATTTTTAATCCTTGTGAAGTTCAGGTGTTAAGTTTATACTCTCCTCAGATCATCATTCCTCTTTTATGATACCTGGAAGCATGGCCATAAAATCGCCATTATTTCTTCCTTAAATGCTTGAATGAAGTCACCAGCCACTTAGTTTCTACCAGGAACAGTGTATGAGGCTCGTTTTATGCAGTGTCTATCTATAGCTGTCTATCTTTCCAGCTACCCAGCAGTCACCAGCTTTTTAATCATTTCTACCTAAATAACAAATATCAGGACAGTCCACTTTATGTTTTTCAGCATACACATCATTAACTAGAGTTCCATCTCTTCTGTGGAAAATGTTTATACAAACAAATGCACATAGTTAAATGTTAGCAAGCACAAACACGTGTGTAATCTAAACATCTACTAACCTATAGAAGACTACCGTCACTTTAGGAAAGTTCCTTGTGGCTCTTGCAGGTTAAATATCCGTTCTCACTCTCCAAAGGGAGCTACTCTTTTGATTTATTTATCTGCCACAGATTAGTTTACAGCTCTACAACATCAGATAAATGAAATGATACTGTTGTGCAAGGCTCTCTGCACAAAGCATGGTGTTTCTGAGATTTATCCATGATGTCGCACGTATCAGGAGGTTGTGCTGGTTTTGTTGTTGTCCTGAGTAGTGTTCATTGCACGAATATTCCAGTGTGTCCATTGATTCTCATATTGGTGGACATCAGGGTTGTTCTTGTTTTTTTCTGAACACGTTTTCATTTCTCTTAGGTAAGTCCCTAGGATTGGAATTGCTGGTTTCCAGAGCACATCTGTGTGGGTAAGAAACTGCCAGATCTTTTTCTGAAGTAGTTTTACCATTTTACCAGCCCCTTTGAAATCTTCAACAACACTCGCTGTTCAGTAATGATACTCTGTAGTGATACTTCAATGGTTTTAATTTCCATTTTTATGTTGAGTGGTAATGTACACCTTTTCACGTGTTTATTGCTCATTTGAATAACTCCTTTCTAATTTTTTAATTGGGTTGTCTTTTTTGAACATCACACTTCGAGCTCTTTATATATTCTGGATACCTATTTTTTGTCAGAGACTTGATCTGTGAATCTTTTCTTCAAGTCTGAGGCTTGCACAATCATTTTTTAAATATACTTCTACACATAAATTTATTTTTTATTGTTTTTAAAGTTTTTATTCAAATTCCAGTTAGTTGACATACAGTGTAGTATTAGTTTCAGGTGTACGATACAGTGATTCAACACTTCCATACATTACCCGGTGTTCATCAGGACAGGTGCACGCCTTCATCCCCATCACCTATTTAACCCAATCCCCACCCCCTTCCCCTCTGGTGACCATCAGTGTGTTCTCTGTAGTGAAGAGTCTGTTTCTTGGTTTGCCCCCCTGTCCCTCTTTTTTTCTTACACAATCATGTTTTCCTTACAAAACCATGCTTTGTGACTTAGTGAGCAAAGTTTTAATTTTGTTAAAATCTCATTAATTTTTTTTCTTTTACTATTTCTGATTTCTGTGACCTCTCTTAAGAAAGTTTGTTCATCCTCCAGTCATGAAGATATTCTCCTAAATTTTCTTCTGCTGCCTTTTTAAGTTTAGATTTATAATGAGGTCTATATTATATTAATTTCTGTGTGGATGTAAAGAAGTAGCAAAGATTTATTTTCTTAGCTGAAGTGAAATTCTCATAATGCAAAAGTACACTGACAATGGTTTATGACCACCAACTCTGTTTAGCGTCCAGCCATTTTTCATCACCCCAAAAGGACACCCCTATCCATTATTCAGCTGCTTTCTACTATTCTTCCCCCAGCAACTGGCAGCCACCAATCTGTCTCTTTGGATTTGCCTGCTCTGAATGTTTCATAGAGATGCAGCCATAGAATATGGGACCTTTAGTGCGTGACTTCTTCCACTTAGCATTACTCTGTGAGGTTTCTCCCAGTTGCAGCCTGCGTCAGCGCTCAGTCATTTTTATGGCTACATAATATTCTGTTTTATGGACAGACCACAATTTGTTTATCCATAGTAAGATTTATTCTTCCCATTACTATTTAAAGTTTATCCATCATCGCTCATCAAAAAGACTTCCCTTTGCCTATTGAACTGCTTTGGTGCTTTTGGTAAAAAGCAAATGAACATGTATGTGTGGGTCTATTTCTGGACTCTCTTATTTTCCATTGATCTGTACTTAAAAATTCATGCTTGTACCATATTATCTTTTTTTAATCCATTTTATTGAGGCATGATCGACATACAAAAAGCCAGGCATATTTATTTATTTATTTATTTATTTATTTATTTATTTATTTATTTATTTATTTATTTTTTAAGATTTTATTTATTTATTTGACAGAGAGACACACAGCGAGAGAGGGAACACAAGCAGGGGGAGTGGGAGAGGGAGAAGCAGGCTCCCCGCAGAGCAGGGAGCCCAATGTAGGGCTCGATCCCAGGACCCTGGGATCATGACCCGAGCCAAAGGCAGACGCTTAAGGACTGAGCTACCCAGGCATCCCAAGCCAGGCATATTTAATGTATACAGTTTGATGGTCAGGAATACGTATATACCTGTAAAACCCATCACTACAACAGAGGCCATAAATATATCCATAATCACCAAAGTTGATTATCACCTGTATTATTACTACTGTTATTGTTATTTTTGATAATATTTAACATAAAGTCTACCCTATCAGCAAAGTTTTAAGTTTAATACAGTGTTGTTAACAATGGCATGATGCTTTGTAGTGGATCTCCAGGATTTACTCATCTTGTCCAACTGAAACTTCCTACCCCTTGACTAATGCCTATTTCCTCCTCTAGCCCCTGGCAACCACCATTCCACTCTCTGTTTCTAAGTGTGACTGTTTTAGATTCCTCATATAAATGGCATCATGTTGTATTTGTCTTTTGGTGTCTGGCTTATTTCACTGAGCACGTTTTCCAGGTTCATTCATGTTGCAATTGTCAGGATTCCTTCTTTGGTAAGGCTGAATAACACTTCCTTTTATATATACCCCACACTTTCTTTATCCATTCTTCTGTGGATGGATACTTACATTGCTTCCTTATCTTGGCTATTGTGAATAATGCTGCAGTGAACATGGGAATGTTGATATCTCCTTGAGATCCTGGTTTCAGTGCCTTTGGATATATACCCAGAAGTGTAATTGCCACATTGTCTTGATGTTATAGCTTTATAGTAAGGCTTGAGGTTAGATTGACGTTTTCCTCTGTTTTTGGCTATCCTAGGTTCTTGAATTTCTGTGTAATTTTAAGAATCATCATGCTAATTTCTGCAAAAAGCCTGCTGATATTATGATTGGGATTGTATTTAATTTATAGATCAAATTGAATTCAATTTATGAATTTTAGATTAACTCCATGGTGGCCAGGAAACATTTGTAGTATGATTTCAAATATGTGGAATTTATTGAGATTATATTATGTAACTACATATATTTCAAGAGATTTTTTTTCAGTTTAAAGATTTAATATATCTTTAAGAAATTTTTTGTAGTATTGGAGGTCCCCAAGTATTCTATGGTTTTGCATGGCTTTGAATGTTTACTCTATTTACTATAGTTTAACTCTGGTAATTGGTTGGGGAGAGAGAGAGAATGTGCTTCTGGAGGAGGTACACCCTGATCTTCTTTCTATGTGTTTGATTTCATTCTTTTTTATGGCTGAGTAATATTCCATATATATATATATGGAATTCCATATATATGGAATATTATATATATGGAATATTATATATATGCCACTTCTTCTTTATCCCTTCATCAGTCAATGGACATTTTGGCTCTTTCCATAATTTGGCTGTTGTTGATAATGTTGCTATAAATTTTGGGGTGCATGTATCCCTTTTAAATCTGTATTTTTGTATCCTTTGGGTAAATACCTAATAGTACAATTGCTGGATCATAAGATAGTTCTTTTGTTCACTCTTTGAGGAACCTCCATACTGTTTTCCAGAGTGGCTGCACCAGCTTGCATTCCCACCAACAGTGTAAGAGGGTTCCCTTTTCTCTGCATCCTCGCCAACACCTGCTGTTTCCTGTGTTGTTAATTTTAGCCATTTTGACAGGAGTGAGGTAATATCTCATTTTAGTTTTGATTTGAAGTTCCCTGATGATGAGTGATGTTGAACATATTTTCATATGTCTGTTGGCCATCTGTATGTCTCTTTGTTTGAGATGAACTAATTTCTAGCAGTTAGTTGCTCATTAGAACACTTCCCTACCTCTTAATACTCCTTGGCTACACCCACACTTTAAACTTAGGATAAATGTCCCTTACACCTACTACCTTGGAGCAAAGATTACCTTGAGAATATGTGCTCTGTCTCACTTACACATCCTTTGACCTTACTTAGCTTGAAGTTCTTTGAACCTCTTCCTCCTCTTTAAATGTTTCTTCTTCTTGTCCTTCCAGCAATGATTATTTCCAAGTAGGTTTTGCTTTATGTCTAATTTTATCCACTTTTTATTTAAGGCTTGTTTTTCCTTTGAGGAGTATGGTTGGAAACATGGTTGTTTACATTTAGCTTCACCAGATGAGGTTCTAGAAACACCAAAGGATATTGTGGACATTGATGACGACCAAGGAAGTTCTTTATATCTATTGAACCCTGGGATGCCTGGGTGGCTCAGTCGTTTAAGCGTCTGCCTTCGGCTCAGGTCATGATCCCAGGGTCCTGGGATTGAGTCCCGCGTCGGGCTCCTTGCTCAGCAGGGAGCCTGCTTCTCCTTCTGCCTTCTACTCCTCATTTGTGCTCTCTCTCTCTGACAAATAAATAAATAAAATTTAAAAAAAAAACTTAAGTTATATCTATTGAACCCTTTTTATTTTTAATCTGGGGTATTTTCTGAGGTCCTCCATCTGTTAAGCTGAGAAGTGGGGAATCCTCCTATCATACCTGCTCTGATCACTCACCTCAAAGGCACTAAAGTTTTGTGAGAAGTTATTTTTTACTTTTTATTTGGGGTCACCTTTTGTTTTTTATTTTTTTGGTTTTGGTTTTGTTTTGCTTTGTTGTTAATAAATATTCATTAGTTGTAGTGCCAGGAGAACTATGGAAAGCCATTTTTGAGTGACAGTTACCAGTTTTTACTATTCATTTATTTCCTCAGGTATTGTCTGTTCCATATAGATCTAACAGTAAATTCCACTTATAGAACTCCTCCTTTATTGCCTTATCTTTATGCACTCATTCATTCTTGAGGACATGTTTGTAAGAAGCAGTACTTGACAATGGATATAGAGATGAATTACCTGTGTTTATGAATATGAGGCTTATGGGACCAGAATTAGGCTTTCAGCAATTTGGATATGCTGTAGAGAAAAATTATTTAGGCATACAGAGTAAGAGTTCTAGAATGTTTTGTAAAAATGCAATATATAGTGTATATAGATATAGAGATATTTATATATATGCATTAAATACATGCACACATTTTCCTGCACTTGAACAAAATGATGGTGAAGCTGGCTTTCTATACTACATTACTGCATTCTGAGAAAATGCATAGTAAATCAAAAGAATCTCAAAGGACTTGAAATCTGTAGCTAGGAAAAGAAAAAGACTGACAGAGAAAATGACCAGCTTGGTTCTCCACTTCTGTTTTTATTCAGAGTATTTCCAAAGGTAACCAGTACTAAATACAGCCCCCATGTTACCATCTGTTGTCTTCCCTAATCAATTTTTTGTTTCGCTAATGGAATTGCTTTCCTTAATATTAAAAAAAAAAAACCTTTAATAGTTAAATTAATGGAAATATTTTCCATGCTTAACTTTTAAAATTTACCTGCAGGCTGTGAAACTATTGTTTCCTTCCTCATGACTTTTCTACTATCTATTCCCTGAGATTTTTTCTCTAAGAGTATGGTTTTATTAGAGAATATCAATAACCAGAATTGACTCAAGAAATAGGAACCTCAACAGACCAATAATTATAATAGGAATTAGAAAGGTGTTCAGAGAGCTGTGTCCCCCAAATGGCAGCAGGTCCAGGTAGTTTAAAAGTGAATCCCACCAAACTTACAGAGACCAGAAAATCCCTATGTGCTATAACCGCTCTGAGAATATGAAATTTTCTGACTTATTTTACAGGGTTAGCATAACCCCAATAACAACACATGGACCCCGAAGAAAGTAAAACATAGGATTATTTCAGTAGGTGCCAAAGCATATGAATCTCTTTTCTGTGTTTGGAAATTCTTCAACTTCGGACTCTTTGGAGAAGGAGAATCTGCCTCCTGTTACAGAAATGTGCTCACCAGACTGTCTTGTAGCTGGGTCATCGGCAGGGGACCAGACTCAACCCAGACTGTCAATCAAGAGCTAGTATTACAGAGGAGGAGGCACCTTCTGGGATTCTGTCCCTGCAGCAGAAAGGCTGTGTGTTTCCTCAGATTCTCTTATCTTAGCCTATCCTTTAAATATCTTTACTCCAATGACTTGGGCTTCTGCCTTGTAGTTCTATACCATTTTCCATTTACTCTTATTCATTTTCTTGCTAACATTTCTCAAATATTCGTCTCCACTCCAGAGTTCTATTTATGTATTTATATCCTATTGCCTGTTTATTATATCCACTTAAAATTGACAAACCCTTGTATTTCTAACTTCTATTACTTTTTTAAGTTTATAGATATATACTAATATATGAGTATTAGAAAATGCATGTGAATGATTTATTATTATCTTATTCTGGTTTCCTGCAAAATGAATCATTTAGTATGGGAATGTGACCCCAGGGAGCAGAAGTGAGAATTGAAGGATGGAAGATAAATGGAGGGAGGGGGGGGCACATGCTATTTATTTGGTCATTGCCTATGGCCACTGATTTCTTGACCCTAAAGACCTTCTCAGGAATGTCATGAAATATGTCTTTTGTGCCTTGTCTGTTTAAAGCAAGAAAATGGGGAGCATTTATCATCAGTTCTCATGCTCCATTAATCAAAGGGGTAACCCACTGGTCCCAAGTCCCCTGCATTTCTACGCTGAGCATGCGTAAGTACAGATCTGTTCCTGTGGGCGCCCCAGTGGGGGGAAGTTAGGGCTCACTGCCCAAGCCCCCAGCAGCCTCTGTCGGCTTCCATTTGTGCAAACCTCAGTGAAGCATGCCTGCCATCGGTCCTGGTGGCAGGGTCAAGAGCATACGGAGAGGCCAAGGGGTTTTTCCGTGCTGCGCTAGAGACATCTAATGCGATCTTAGTCACAGACCTAAGGAAAAACACGAGGGGATTACCACCTCCACAGGGGTTAAAAAGCCATTTGGACATCTTCAAGTTATGTTGTTCTTAATTAAAAAAAAAAAAAAAGAAACACTAAAAAAAACCCACAGTCAGTAAAATAGGTAGCAATAAAAATATCTTGAACACACACATACACATCACAGCAAAGATTACCCTACTGAAAGGCAAAATGTGGATTTATAATGACTAAAGCCGGAAAATAGGAGCATCCCCATTACCGTTAATATTTTGAACTCTAATGGAAGTATTAACAAACATATTAACCAAGAAGGATAACACAGAAGTTGAGAAGGGAATAGGTAAAAGTATTTCTACTTTTTTTTTTTTTAAGAGTGAGAAAACAGGGGTGGAGGGAAGGGCAGAGGCAGAGGCAGAGAGAGAGGGAGAGGGAGAATCTTAAGCAGGCTCCACACCCATTGTGACCAGCTCCATGCAGGGCTCGATCCCACGACCCTGACCTGAACCGAAATCAAGAGTTGGACGCTTAACCGACCGCACCACCCAGGTGCCCCATTACTATTTTGTAATTATAGGATTATATTCTATAAAAAAAAATTCACCGTCGATCTACTATAAACAATAAGAGAACACAAAAAGATAGAGAAGAGAATGTTAGTATACAGATATTTAGCAATAATGACAGGTTGCAGTATATAATGGAAGAAAAATATCTAAGTGAGAAAATTAAAATACACAGAAATAAACTTAACAAGATATGCAAAAAGCTGATATAAAAAATGTCTTAAATATAATTGGGACCTAAAATTAGGCCTGTACACATGCAAAAAATATACCTTGAATAGATAGTCTCAATATTTTAATGTTATCAGTTCTCCCTACTTATGTTTATAAATGTATTCTGGGACTAATAAAAATGTTAATAGTTTTATTTTGTGGAACTTGGCAAGTGGATTCTAACAGTCATATGGATAAATAAGGAAGCACACAAGGAAAAGGAAGAGCAGAACCAGAATCCTAATTTCTAACATATGAAAACATACCACAGAGTCTCAGGAATTGACGGTTTGGTTCAATTCTATGCAGATGCAGACAGAGCAAAGACACCCCATAGATCCAAACCTACTGAAATAGATTCAAATAAATAGAGTATTTCAGAATGTGGTACAAGAAATTTCTCAACCAAGGGAGATAGGAGGGTAAAAATAGACTTAAAAAAACTATTTTATTTGTTTTAAGATTTTTTATTTATTCATTTGAGAGATAGAGAGAGCTGCCAGTGAGTGCACAAGCTGGAGGAGGGGCAGAGAGAGAGGGAGAAGCAGACTCCCGACTCCCGACTGAGCAGGGAGCTGGACAACACAGGGCTCCATCCCAGGACCCCAGAATCATGACCTAAGCCTGAGCTGAAGGCAGATGCTTAACCAACTGAGGCACCCAGGCGCCCCCCAAAAAAACTGTTTTAGAATAAGTTTAGATTCACAAAAAATATGGCAAAAAGAGTGTGAGTTTCTGGCTGCCTCTCACCCCAACTGTCTGCATTGCCAAGGTGCATTTGTTAAATCCAGTAGGCTTACATTGAACTCCAGGCTGGATTCAAATTTCCCCAGGGTCCCAATGCTGTTCTGTTCAATCCAGGATCCCAGCAGGTCCCATGCTGCCTTTGATCATACCTCCGCGGTCTTCTCTGCTTTGTGAAAGACTGGGTCTTTCCTTATTCATCTATCTTTTCTAACAGTGTTGAGGTATGCAGGTCAGGGATATAGGATTCACCTCTTCAGGTCTGTCTGCTGTCTTGCTCATGATTAAATTGGAGCTATGGGTTTGGGGGAGGAATACTCCAGAGGTGAGAACATCATGTTGGGAATAATATGTAATACCAGATTTCTCACTGTACAGTTTACATGTTTTTACTTTCTATACTCAGTAAATTTGGAAGCAAGCCGCTGAGACCAGCTCACATTAAAAGGGACAGGAGTTGTCTCAACAGTTTTATTTAGAATTCTTTTGTAAGGAAGAGTTGTCTCCCCCAACCCCCGAAATAAGGTCGAATCAACATTTACACTCCAATTACCTCAAAGATTTAAAAGCAAAAATTAAAACTGTAAGCTAATATGGGCTGTTTTTTTGTTGTTTTTGTTTTTGTTTTTAATAATGTCAATGTGGCAAAGTTCAAGTATAAATCAAGACCTAGATGAGGTTCTAAAAAACCTGTACGGCTTACAATATACAAAAAAAAGATGAAAATGCTAGGATTGACAAAAACACCATACACAAAGACAAAAATGTGTGACAAAATGGGAAAATATATGCATCATATTTTACACAAAGGTCTCATGTCCTTTATGTGTATGGACATTTTTGAGATACAAAAAAGTAAAGGAACAAAATATAGACAAATAGGCAATAGACATGAACACATATTTCACAGAGAAAATGTTCCTTAAATATGTGAAAATGTGCTCATATTCAGTATGACAGAAATTCTAATTAGAACCACTGTGAGTCTGTATTTTCCAATTATCAGATTGATAAAAATCCAAAATTCGATAACATACACTGTTAACGAGGGTATGAAGAGGTAAGCACCCTCGTACATCTTTGAAGGGAGTGAAAAATTGTGCATCCCATATGTGAAGAAATCCATTAATATTAATGAAGATAAAGAATGCATTTACCCTTTGGCACAATGGTCTTTCTTTTAGGGATTTATTTCACAGATATAATTTATAAATACAAAAGTGGCAAGGGAACAAGTTTAGATAAAAGATTGAGAACAATATAAGTTGTGCTGTATTTATAATTCATACAAAGAAATATAATTTATGTAATACAGATATAATGCAGATTTTATATTAGGCTTGTTAATATTTCATTTCAGTTTCTATAATTTTGCTGATTTTATGTCAACCTTATCTACTGAGAACTGAAAGAGGTAGGTTTAAATCTCTTGCTAAATTAATGGTTTCCATCTCTTAGGGATAGAAACGAAATCAATTTTTTTAAATAATTCAATGACCTTGCTAAATTATCTTATTAATCTAATTACTTGTGATATATTTTGCAGTTTCTATATAGTGATAGGTAATGATTGTATTCTTTCTTCTGTGATGATTGAATTTGTATGGCAACTTAGCTAGGCTCTTGTTCCCAGTTGTTTGGTCAAAGGCTAGTCTAGATAGTGCTGTGAAGGTATTTTTTGGATGTGACTAACATTTACAATCAGTTGACTTTAAGTAAAGGAGATGTCCCTCCATAATGTAGGGGAGCCTTTTGTTCAAGTTCTTAAAAACAAAGACTGAAGTTTCCTGGGCGGAGAGAAGGGGCAGGTGAGAAGGGATCTTACCTCAACACTACAACATTGAAACACTCCGAGTTTCCAGCCTTGGGACCCAGGACCGTAATATCAACTCACCTGCATTTCCAGACTGTCAGTTTGTCCTACAGATTGCAGACTTCCTAGCCCCCACAGACACATGAGCTAATTTTTAAAATGAGTTTCTCTCTCCCTCTCTCTCTGTATATGTATGTGTGTATGCATAAAAAAATAGAGTAATATAACTAATAAATAATATATATTCTAGAAACTAAATGAAGTATTAACAAGCCTGTTATAAAATCTGCATTGCATGAGTTGTATGTCTTTGTTTGAATTGTAAATATATTATAACTTGTTGTTTTCAAGCCTTTATTTTTTGATAACAGAAATCCTGCCAAAACTAGACTTGTTCATTTGTCACTTTTGTATTTGTGAAGCTACATCTGTAGGATAAATTCTGTGTTTAGTATGTATTTCCTGTTTTTCAAAGAAATTCTTGAAACCTTTTATCATTAAAAATTAATTTGGGGGTCGTATTCCTTAGGTCTTTTAGATTTTGGAGCTCACAAGCATTTCCTCCCTTAGATCATATTTTATTTCAATATCACCTTAGGAAGAGTAAATACATGAGTTTTAGTTTTGAAAAAAATGTCAATATATTTGGTGTTATAGCTTTCTATGTGGGATTCAGTGTGAATATGATAAATGTCAAAATGGTAAAATTTGTACTCTTTTTTTCCCCGGGGTTGCTGGTATTATTTTTCTCATAACGTTGCATAAAGTTAAGGGGACTTCCCTGGTATAGAACAAAGTGATTTCTAGCCTCCTCTGACTGTAGTGGGATTCAGTCAGGTGAAGGAGATTTAGCCGTATTTTTCCTTCAAGCTAAGAATATAATAAAAATGAAAATCATTTGATTCTGTAAATTTCCTGATTGCTCATATCGCTGTAAATATTACTAGTATAAAATTTATTATACTTAATTCTGGACTTTATTAAAAAATGTTA
Source organism: Neomonachus schauinslandi (assembly GCF_002201575.2). NCBI lineage: Eukaryota > Metazoa > Chordata > Mammalia > Carnivora > Phocidae > Neomonachus > Neomonachus schauinslandi. The sequence goes on along the minus strand of NC_058404.1, from coordinate 5,482,716 downwards.
GAACATTATAGAGATATCATTTAATGGCTTGCTATTTATGATATCTATCAAAATATAAACTTAAATGGTAAGTGTAGTACATTCCCATTATATAGACACCCATTAAATATATTTAAAATATTATTTTATTTACAAATTTTAATAAATATAATTTATAGTTCCTCATAATGCCAAAGGTGACATATAGTGAATTCTATAAAAAATAGTTTTTAAATCTTCAGAATTACCCATTTATAATGCAGCTGGCTTACTCTTTAATCATTCTTGTTCTAAATAGTTTGACCTTATGTTACCTTTTGTATTTTGCATTCTACTGAAATCACCTGAATGTCTAGTTACTTATCTTAAAGAAAATGTCTTCAGAACAAATTTTTTAAAAGTAACTTGTGGAGGAATTCTTCTTCAATTTGAAGTAGTTTTGCAAATATATTTATAATTCTGGTGCATATCAGAAATTTTTTGCTAGTATAATCATTATTCTCATTGTAATCTCAGAAGGAGAAACTGAGTCCCTGAGAATAGGTAATTTGTTCAACATCAGAGAGTTAGTAAGTGGTAAGAGAGGCTTGAGTACAGAATTGTGTGATTCCTAGACCTAACTCTTAGCCATTGCGATTATGTACCTACCCAAATACCTGTTCATTACCCCTGTCTACGTCCTCATTAAAAATATTTTCTTGGTCAAACAAATTCTATAAGCATCAGCTTTATTTGTTTGCTTCTTTCATTGTAAACCACTTTGATTTGAGGCATATGAACCTTAACTTTATCTTTCCCAGCTAGAAATTGGTTATCTGAAAAACTGTCAGTGATACATTGTTAAAAAAAAAAAGCAACGTAAATGAAAACAGTGCATAGGCTGAACTTATGGGGATGAATCCATGACTGTCTTCAGAGACTGGAAGAGACAATGAGGGTAGTTTGGAAGGGAGGCCAGCAAGCCTATTAGTGATGTCAGTAGTCATGTGGGATACAGTATACATGGATACGGAGGATACACTTGTGCCTTGAATGCCCATGGTATTCCTTCACGCAATTAAACACAATTAATTTTAGTAGTCTTATCACTGCATTCTATGTCTAGCATATATTATTTCAGGGTCAGCCTGGTGATGGGTGTTGAAGAGGGCACATTCTGCATGGAGCACTGGGTGTTATGCACAATGAATCATGGAACACTACATCAAAAACTATGATGTAATGTATGGGGATTAACATAATAAAAAAATGTATTGCAACGTTTCACTGTTGAGTTCCAAAAGCAAAGAATGGGGTGACAACAACCATAGAGGAGGTTTTATAGACTTGTCGATAAATTACAGCAGAACTAGAAGGAGGGCTGAAGGTGCACACTCACGAATTGTGCCAATGTGTTACTACAAAGGTGTAAGGAGCTTTATCTCCTAGCATCCTGTCATAGGCTATCTGTACGTAGATACTTTGCATCAGGAACTATTCCTATCCTATAATTTTTTTTTTCATTTTTTAAATTCTTATGTTAATACCCATACATTACATCATTAGTTTTAGATGAAATGTTCCATGATTCATTGTTTGTGCATAACACCCAGTGCTCCATGCAGAATGTACCCTCCTCAATACCCACCACCAGGCTAACCCATCCTCCCACCCCCTCCCCTCTAGAACCCTCACTTTGTTTTCCAGAGTCCATCGTCTCTCATGGTTCATCTACCCCTCCGATTTCCCCCGCTTCATTCTTCCCCTCCCACTACCTTCTTCTTCTTTTTTTTTTTCCTTAACATATATTGCATTATTTGTTTCAGAGCTACAGACCTGAGATTTAACAGTCTTGCACAATTCACAGCGCTTACCAGAGCACATACCCTCCCCAGTGTCTATCACCCAGTCACCCCATCCCTCCCACCCCACCCCCCACTCCAGCAACCCTCAGTTTGTTTCCTGCAATTAAGAATTCCTCATATCAGTGAGATCATATGATACATGTCTTTCTCTCTTTGACTTATTTCACTCAACATAATACCCTCCAGTTCCATCCACGTCGTTGCAAATGGCAAGATCTCATTCTGTTTGATGGATGCATAATATTCCATTGTATATATATACCACATCTTCTTTAGCCATTCATCTGTCGATGGACATCTTGGCTCTTTCCACAGTTTGGCTATTGTGGACATTGCTGCTATAAACATCGGGGTGCACATACCCTTTCGGATCCCTACTTTTGTATCTTTGGGGTAAATACCCAGTAGCGCAATTGCTGGATCATATGGTAGCTCTATTTTCAACTTTTTGAGGAACCTCCATACTGTTTTCCAGAGTGGCTGCACCAGCTGGCATTCCCACCAACAGTGGAGGAAGGTTCCCCTTTCTCCACATCCCCGCCAACATCTGTCGTTTCCTGACTTATTAATTTTAGCCATTCTGACTGGTGTGAGGTGGTATCTCATTGAGATTTTGATTTGGATTTCCCTGATGCCGAGCGATATTGAGCACTTTTTCATGTGTCTGTTGGCCATTTGGATGTCTTCTTTGGAAAAAATGTCTGTTCATGTCTTCTGCCCATTTCTTGATTGGATTCTTTGTTCTTTGGGTGTTGAGTTTGATGAGTTCTTTATAGATTTTGGATACTAGCCCTTTACCTGATATGTCATTTGCAAATATCTTCTCCCATTCTGTCGGTTGTCTTTTGGTTTTGTGGACTGTTTCCTTTGCTGTGCAAAAGCTTTTTATCTTGATGAAGTCCCAATAGTTCACTTTTGCCCTTGCTTCCCTTGCCTTTGGTGATGTTTCTAGGAAGAAGTTGCTGAGGCTGAGGTCAAAGAGGTTGCTGCCTGTGTTCTCCTCTAGGATTTTGATGGACTTCTGTCTCACATTGAGGTTTTTCAACCATTTGGAGTCTATTTTTGTGTGTGGTGTAAGGAAATGGTCCAGTTTCATTCTTCTGCATGTGGCTATCCAATTTTCCCAACACCATTTGTTGAAGACACTGTCTTTGTTCCATTGGACATTCTTTCCTGCTTTGTCAAAGATGAGTTGACCACAGAGTTGAGGGTCCATTTCTGGGCTCTCTATTCTGTTCCATTGATCTATGTGTCTGTTTTTGTGCCAGTACCATGCTGTCTTGATGATGACAGCTTTGTAATAGAGCTGGAAGTCCAGAATTGTGATGTCGCCGGCTTTGCTTTTCTTTTTCAACATTCCTCTGGCTATGCAGGGTCTTTTCTGGTTCCATACAAATTTTAGGATGATTTGTTCCATTTCTTTGAAAAAAGTGGATGGTATTTTGATGGGGATTGCATTGAATGTGTAGATTGCTCTAGGTAGCATTGACATCTTCACAATATTTGTTCTTCCAATCCATGAGCATGGAACGTTTTTCCATTTCTTTGTGTCTTCCTCAATTTCTTTCATGAGTATTTTATAGTTTTCTGAGTACAGATCCTTTGTCTCTTTGGTTAGATTTATTCCTAGGTATCTTATGGTTTTGGGTGCAATTGTAAATGGGATAGACTCTTTAATTTCTCTTTCTTCTGTCTTGTTGTTGGTGTATAGGAATGCCACTGACTTCTGTGCATTGATTTTATATCCTGCCACTTTACTGAATTCCTGTATGAGTTCTAGCAGTTTTGGGGTGGAGTCTTTGGGGTTTTCCACATAAAGTATCATATCATCTGCAAAGAGTGAGAGTTTGACTTCTTCTTTGCCGATTTGGATGCCTTTTATTTCTCTTTGTTGTCTGATTGCTGTGGCTAGGACTTCCAATACTATGTTGAATAGCAGTGGACCATCCCTGCCGTGTTCCTGACCTTAGGGGGAAAGCTCTCAGTTTTTCCCCATTGAGAATGATATTCGCTGTAGGTTTTTCATAAGTGGCTTTTATGATATTGAGGTATGTACCCTCTATGCCTATACTCTGAAGAGTTTTGATCAAGAAAGGATGCTGTACTTTGTCAAATGCTTTTTCTGCATCTATTGAGAGGATCATATGATTCTTGTTCTTTCTTTTGTTAATGTATTGTATCATATTGATTGATTTGTGGATGTTGAACCAACCTTGGAGCCCAGGGATAAATCCCACTTGGTCGTGGTGAATAATCCTTTTAATATACTGTTGGATCCTATTGGCTAGTATTTTGGTGAGAATTTTTGCATCCATGTTCATCAGGGATATTGGTCTGTAGTTCTCCTTTTTGATGGGGTCTTTATCTGGTTTTGGGATCAAGGTAATGGTGGCCTCATAAAATGAGTTTGGAAGTTTTCCTTCCATTTCTATTTTTTGGAACGGTGTCAGAAGAATAGGTATTAATTCTTCTTGAAATGTTTGTTAGAATTTCCCTGGGGAGCCATCTGGCCCTGGGCTTTTGTTTTTTTGGAGATTTTTGATGACTGCTTCAATTTCCTTAGTGGTTATAGGTCTGTTCAGGTTGTCTATTTCTTCCTGGTTCAGTTTTGGTAGTTGAGACATCTCTAGGAATGCATCCATTTCCTCCAGGTTATCTAATTTGCTGGCATAGAGTTGCTCATAATATGTTCTTATAATTGTATTTCTTTGGTGTTGGTTGTGATCTCTCCTCTTTCATTCATGATTTTGTTGATTTGGGTCCTTTCTCTTCTCTTTTTGGTAAGTCTGGCCAGGGACTTATCAATCTTGTTAATTCTTTCAAAGAACCAGCTCCTAGTTTCGTTGATCTGTTCTACTGTTCTTTTAGTTTCTATTTCATTGATTTCTGCTCCGATCTTTATAATTTCTCTTCTCCTCCTGGGTTTAGGCTTTATTTGCTGTTCTTTCTCCAGCTCCTTTAGGTGGAGGGTTAGGTTGTGTACTTGAGACCTTTCTTGTTTCTTGCGGAAGGCTTGTATTGCTATATACTTTCCTCTTAGGACTGCCTTTGCTGCATCCCAAAGATTTTGAATAGTTGTGTTTTCATTTTCATTGGTTTCCATGTATTTTTTTAATTCTTCTTTAATTTCCTGGTTGACCCATTTATTCTTCAGTAGGATGCTCTTTTTTTTTTTTTAAAGATTTTATTTATTTATTTGAAAGAGAGAGACACAGCGAGAGAGGGAACACAAGCAGGGGGAGTGGGAGAGGGAGAAGCAGGCTTCCCGCAGAGCAGGGAGCCCGATGCGGGACTCGATCCCAGGACCTGGGAGAGGGAGAAGCAGGTTTCCTGCAGAGCAGGGAGCCCGATGCGGGACTCGATCCCTGGACCCTGGGATCATGACCTGAGCTGAAGGCAGTCGCTTAACCAACTGAGCCACCCAGGCGCCCCAGTAGGATGCTCTTTAGCCTCCATGTATTTGAGTTCTTTCCAACATTCCTCTTGTGATTGAGTTCTAGTTTCAAAGCATTGTGGTCTGAAAATAGGCAGGGAATGATCCCAATCTTTTGGTACCAGTTGAGACCTGATTTATGACCTAGGATGTGATCTATTCTGGAGAATGTTCCATGGGCACTAGAGAAGAATGTGTATTCTGTTGCTTTGGGATGGAATGTTCTGAATATGTCTGTGAAGTCCATTTGGTCCAGTGTGTCTTTTAAAGTCTTTATTTCTTTGTTCATCTTTTGCTTAGACGATCTGTCCATTTCAGTGAGGGGGATGTTAAAGTCCCCCACTATTATTGTATTGTTGTCGATGTGTTTTTTTCTTTTGTTATTAATTGCCTTATATAATTGGCTGCTCCCATGTTAGGGGTATAGATATTTATAATTGTAAGATCTTCTTGTTGGATAGACCCTTTAAGTAGGATATAATGTCCTTCCTCATCTCTTATTACAGTCTTTGGTTTAAAATCTAATTTGTCTGATATAAGGATTGCCACCCCAGCTTTCTTTTGGTGTCCATTAGCATGGTAAATGGTTTTCCACCCCCTCACTTTCAATCTGGGGCTGTCTTTGGTTCTAAACTGAGTCTCTTGCAGACAGCATATTGATGGGTCTTGTTTTTTAATCCAGTCTGATAGCCTGTGTCTTTTGATTGGGGCATTTAGCCCATTTACATTCAGGGTAACTATTGAAAGATAGGAATTTAGTGCCATTGTATTGCCTGTAAGGTGACTGTTACCGTATATTGTCTGTGTTCCTTTCTGTTCTATGTTGCTTTTAGGCTCTCTCTTTGCTTAGAGGACCCCTTTCAAGATTTCCTGTAGGGCTGGTTTTGTGTTTGCAAATTCCTTTAGTTTTTGTTTGTCCTGGAAGCTTTTTATCTCTCCTTCAATTTTCAATGACAGCCTAGCTGGATATAGTATTCTTGGCTGCATATTTTTCTCATTTAGTGCTCTGAATATATCCTGCCAGTCCTTTCTGGCCTGCTAGGTCTCTGTGGATAGGTCTGTTGCCAATCTAATGTTTCTACCCTTGTAGGTTACATATCTCTTCTCCGAAGCTGCTTTCAGGATTTTCTCTTTGTCTATGAGACTCGTAAGTTTTACTATTAGATGTCGGGGTGTTGACCTATTTTTATTGATTTTGAGAGGGGTTCTCTGTGCTTCCTGGATTTTGATGCCTGTTTCCTTCCCCAAATTAGGGAAGTTCTCTGCTATAATTTGCTCCATTATACCTTCTGCCCCTCTCTCTCTTTCTTCTTCTTCTGGGATCCCAATTATTCTAATGTTGTTTCGTCTTATGGTATCGCTTATCTCTCGAATTCTGCCTTCGTGATCCAGTAGTTGTTTCTTTCTCAGCTTCTTTATTTTCCATCATTTGGTCTTCTATATTACTGATTCTCTTTTCTGCCTCACTTATCCTAGCAGTTAGCGCCCCCATTTTTGATTGCACCTCATTAATAGCCTTTTTGATTTCTACTTGGTTAGATTTTAGTTCTTTTACTTCTCCAGAAAGGGTTTCTCTAATAACTTCCATATTTTTTTCAAGCCTAGCTAGTATCTTTAAAGTGATGATTCTGAACTCTAGATCTGACATCGTACTAATGTCCATATTGAGTAGGTCCCTGGCAGTCGGTACTACCTCTTGTTCTTTTTGTTGAGGTGATTTTTTCCGTCTTGTCACTTTGTGCAGAGAATAGATTAATGAGAGAACAAAATGGTAGCAGAGTAACAATGTCCCCAGAAAATATACTCTAAACCAATCAGAAAAGACCTGAAGCAGTGGAAAAAGAAACGGAAAGAGAGAAAAAAGAAAAAGAAAAAAAGAAAAAGATAAAAACAAACAAAAACAAACCAAACAAAACAACAACAACAAAAAAAAACCAGAATGTGATCAAATATGATCAGGCTGGTATATAGACAGTGCCACACACTAGATTTGGGGTGTATTTTGGTCTGTTAGAGGAAAGTGCCTCCCAAAATTTTAAAGAAAGAAAAACTTATATATGTACAAAAATAAGGGTTGATATGTTGAAGGGATGGAATATGACTGTAAAGATGGAAATTATAAATAATTTTATAAAAGGACTTGATAAGAAGTTGTTTGAAAAGAGAAAGAAGAGGATTTAAAAAAAGAAAAAAAGAAAAAAGGGAGAGAATGTGATCAGGCAGGGGAATAGAAAACACCATATACTATAGATTTAGGATATATTTTAATCTATTAGAAGAAACTATCTCAAAATTTTAAAGAGAGAACAACTTATATATATATGCCAAAAATACAGGTAACTACTATGAAGGGGTAGAATATGACTCTAAAAATGAAAAATAAAAATGTTTTTTTAAAAAAGGGATTGATAAGATGTTGGTTGAAAAAGGGAAAAAGAAAAATTCAAAAAAAAAAAAAGACAGTTAAAAAAAAATTAACTTTGAAAGACTAAAGAATCATGGGGAAAAGCCATGAATTCTATGTGCATTATTTCCCCAGCGCTGGAGTTCTGCTGTTCTCATTGATCGGTAAACTTGGTCTTGGCTGGCTGTTCCCACTGATCTTCTGCGTAGGGGCCTGTTGCCGTGGTTTCCAAATGTCTTTGCCGGAGGCGGAATTGCCCCGCCCTTCCCCGGTCCGGACTAAGTAATCTGCTCGGGTTTGGTCTCCAGAGCTTTTGTTCCTTGCGAGCTTTCTGTACAGCTTTGGAGGCGGAGAGTGAAAATGTTGGCCTCCCAATCTCCACCCTGGAGGAGCCGAGAACTCGGGCCCCACTCCTCAGTGAGCCCCCAGAGAAAAGCAGTCAGTCACTCCCGTCTCCCCGGTCTCCGGCCGCACTCCGTGCTCACCCGGCCTGTGACCTTGCGTTTCTATCTCTGGCACCCGACCCCAGGTGGAGTCTCCAAACCCAGGAGATCCCTGCGGTGAGCCCCGCGTGGCTCCTCCCAGGGGAGGAAGGTGAGTCTCCCCAGATCTGCCGCTTGTTCAGTCCCTGCTGGAGGAGCAGGGGCCCGACTGTGCCGCGGATCATGGTTTACGGCACCCCGGAGCTGAGAGCCCACGCCTGGGCTCTGCCTCTGCAGCCGGCTTCCCTGCTCCGTTACCTGGGAGCTCTGCCACACTCAGGCACCCCCGGTCTTTCTGTGACCCCTAGGGTCCCGAGACCACACTGTCCCGGAGGGTTCCACCCCCCGCTGAGCCACCAGAGTGACGTCCCTCAGCGGAGCAGACTTTTAAAAGTTCCGATTTTGTGCTCCGTGGTTTTATCACTTGCCAGAAACGGCCGATGGAGGCCCCTCCCCCGCCGTCTATCCTCCCGAATATCGCCTCAGATTCACTTCTCTGCACATCCTACCTTCCAGAAAGTCGTCGCTTTTCTGATGAGAGAGTTGTTGCTCTTCTTTTCTTCGATCTCCTGTTGAGTTTGTAGGTGTTCAGAATGGTTTGATCCCTATTCAGCTGAATTCCTGAGAGGAGACGAAATCCAGGTCTCCTACTCCTCTGCCATCTTGTTCCCCCCCCATCCTAAATTTTTAAGTTCTCATTTTTACTGATTTTTTTTTTTACCAGCATTTCAGTAATATCAATTCTGTTCCATCTTAAGGTCAACAACAGTAACCAGAATTCTTTTTGTTTTTACTTACTGTTTTATTTTTTTTCCTTTTCATCATGATAAGTGTACTTTTAATCCCCATCACCTATTTACCCCATCCCCCCCACCTCCTCTCTAGTAACAATAAGTTTGTTCTCTATATTTAAGAGTCTGTTTCTTGGTTTCTCTCTCTCTAATTTTCTTTCCTTTGCTCATTTGTTTTGTTTCTTAAATTCCACATATGAGTGAAATCATAAGGTATTTGTCTTTCTCTGACTAGCTTGTTTTGCTTAGCATTATAGTTAACAGATCCATCCATGCCGTTGCAAGTGGCAAGATTTCATTATTTTTTATGGCTGAATAATATTCCATTGTGTGTGTCTGTGTGTATATATATATATATATATATATATATATATATACATACATACATATACAAGCTTTCTGTTCCTTTCTCTCTTTCATGATGCAAATGTTCATTTGCTTGGTTTCCTATAATTCACATAGTCTTTCTTCACTCTTACATTATTTTTTTCTTTTCGTTCCTCTCAGTAGTTAATTTCAAATAGTCTGTATTAGATTTTGCAGATTTGTCTTTCTGCATGATCAAGTTTTTTGCTGAAGTTCCCTATTGGATTTTTTCAGTTCTTTTACTGTATTCCTCAGCTCCAAGATTTGTTTGGTTCTTTCTTTATGATTTCTATTTCTTTATGAAATTTCTTATGTTGTTCATTTATTGTTTTCCTGATCCCCTTTGATTGTCTGTGCTCTCTTGACTTTCATTAAGTTTCTTTACAATGATTATTTCATATTCTTTCACAGGCAAATTGTAGATCTCCATTTCTTTGACGTCGGTTACTGGACCATTATTAATGTCCTTTGGTGGTGTCATGTTCACCTTAATTCAGTGATCCCTAGAGTCTTGCACTGGTGTCTGTGAATTTAAAGGAGCAAATTTTTTTCTAGGCTTTTTTGGAGTAGGCATGGTCTATAAAGACCTTCTCTTGTTAGTTCCCCAGGCTGACAGAATTACCTCTGGAATTCTGAGCCAGGGGCTTGGGTGGAGGCAAATCATTTGGTCCTGGGGGGATAGGACTGCCTCCAGGAATTTGTTGGGAGCCATACTTGTTATGCAGAGTCTCTCCATAATTTTCCCATTTTTATCAGTCTTTCAACATATTACTAAAATAAATAACTAATTATTTTAGTTTCAACCACATATTAATTTAGTTTCACCCATGTTTGTTTTCCCCTAAATATCTATCTCTGCTATAATGTTACTTCCAATTAGCAAATCAATGCTTTAATGAACATGAAGAAAAACAGGTTATCCTTGGCTTCATTTGAGAATCATAGAAACATTTTGTTAATTTTCTTGAACTGTGATTCCCTACTGTGATGTTAACTCATTTTAGAACTGATAGCATTATAGTATTTATAACCAGAGAGGTCTACAAACAAGATCTAATTTTATTTTTAACTTTTCAGTATCACATAGCTTTTAATTTTTTTTCCATTGACCCTTTGCTTTTAAAATAATACGTCTACCAAAATAGTATAAATTAAAAATAAATTATAAGGTTTAAAATTTATATTTATCCAATACCTGCAGCTGTTAATCAGATATTTTTATTACATAGATTGCTATGTAAATGTTTAATAACATATATGATATTTGCCATAATACAAAAAAGTTAAAATCAATATATTTGTTACTGTTTGAACCAAGTGTTGGGAAACAGAAATGCAATATCAGTTTGGCTTTTTGAAAGACTGAAATCAAATTCCATTTCTGAATTTAATTGGAGAACCCAGACTTTACATACACTGACGTAACTTAAATTCCTTACATTGAAAGTGAGAGAACTGAATCTCAAGGAAATTAAAATATTTTTGAGCTCTTTAAGATACTTAAACATAAATTACTTAGATACTTAAAAATAAATTAATTAAAATTATTTGATCAATCTAATTACTAAAGCAAGAAAGAAGTGCTCCCAATATTTTTATTTGATTCAGACTTTTCAGTGGAATGTTTTCATATAATAAATACACACTTATCTTTGCTATGACTGCAGATGATGGCAAAAATCAGTACAGTGTCAGGAAGAAATCTGAGTTACAATGGAAAAAGATACAAATGGAAGGTTAAAAGAAATAACTGTGAAATGAGTACAAATAACATTTTCAAAATTTACGCTCTAACCTGGGTTTAGAGAACTAGAGTAGAAGTCAGGAGTAAACTGAAGGTAGAAATCCTGGTTAACATTGGTAAGGAAGAAGTAAAACTCACTATTTGCAGATGACATGATACCATATATAGAAAACCCTAAAGACTCCATCAAAAAACTACTAGAACTGATAAATGAATTCAGTAAAGTCACAGGATACAAAATCAATGTACAGAAATCTGTTGCATTTCCATACACTAATAATGAACCAACAGAAAATGATATTAAGAAAGCAGCCCCATTTACAACTGCACCAAAAATAATAAAATATTGAGGAATAAACTTAAACAAGAGGGAAAAGACCTGTACACTGAAAAGTATAAAACCTGATGAAAGAAAATGAAGACAACAAAAAGAAATGGAAAGACATTCCATGCTCATAGTTTGGAAGAACAAATATTGTTAAAATGTTATATATAAAGCTTTAAGAAATAATTGCTGAAGGTTTCAAGAAATAATTGCTGAAAACTCCAAATCTTGGAGAGGGATGGATATCCAGGTATAGGAAGTTCAAAAGACCCAAACAAGATAAATTCAAAGAAGCTTACTCAAAGACACATTGTGATCAAAATGTTGGGAGTCAAACAGACCGAGTTTTGAAAGCATCAATAGAAAAACAACTCATCGCATTCAGGGAAATACCTCCAAGGCAAATAGCAGATTTCCTTACAGAAACCTTAAAGGTTATGATGAATGGGGTATTTAACACTGAAAGAAAATCCTAGACCTAGTGAACTGTCCTTCAGAAATGAAAGCAAGATAAAGACATTCCCAGAGTAATAAAAGCTAAGGGCGTTCATCACCACTAGTCTGCCTTACAAGAAATACTAAAGGGAGTACTTCAGGCTGAAATGAAAGGACACTCAATAGCAACATGAAAATGTATAAAAGTATTAAATTCAATGATAAAGGTAAATATATATCCAACTCAGAATACCCTAATGCTCTAACAGTGGTGTGCAAATCACTTTTATATCTAGTATAAAAGTTATGAGACGGTAAGATTAAAAATAACCATAGCTACAATAATTTGTTAATGGATGCATAGGATAAAAAAGATTTAAGGTATGACATCAATAGCAAAAAATGGTAGGGGAGAAGAACTAAAAGTGAATTTTTGTATGTGAGTGAAGGTAAATTGTCATCAGCTTAAAATAGACTGTTAGAAGATGATTAACGTAAGCCTCATGAAGAGAGGAAAGAAACTTAATCTGAGTACATAAAAGAGAAACAAATCAAATCATGCTACTACAAAAAATAAATCACAACGGAAGACAGCAAGAGAGGAAGAAAGGGATAAAAGAACTAAATGTATATAATATATATCAGTCCAACAATAAAATGGCAGTGGTAAATATTAACATATCAATAATTACTTTAAACATAAATGGACTGATATCTCCAGTCAAAAGATGCAGGGTGGCTGAATTGTATTAAAAAAAACAAAACACAGTCTAACAACGTGCTATCTAAAAGACCCAGTTAAGCTTAAAGGACACACGTAGGCTGAAAGTCAAGAGATGTAAAAAGATATTCCATGAAAATGCTATCATCAAGATGATATAACACTTGTAAATATGCATGCACTCAACATTTGGGGCATGAATATTTAAAACAAATATTGATAGAACTGGAGGGAGAAATAGACAGCAGTACCATAACGGTAGGGCATTTCAGTACCCCACTCTCAACACTGGATAGATAGCCCAGACATAAAGTCAATAAGGAAACAGCACACCTGAGTAACACTAGAGACCAAATGGACTTAATGGACATATACATATCTTCCTTCCATCAGCACCAGAACACATGATCTTCTCAAGTGCACATGGAACAGTCTCCAGGAGAGATGACATGTGGGGCCACACAGCTAGTCTTACCAAATGTAAGAAGACTGAAACCCCAACAAGTATCTTTTGTGATCCCATGGTATGAAACTAGAAATCAGTAACAGGAGGAAAATGGAAAAATTCCCTCATTTGTTCCGTGAAGGAAACCCACATGTAGGTAAAATTCATCTGTATGGATAGAAATCAAAGAGTGTTGCTTCTGAGCTGGTGGGAATGACTGGAAAAAGAGATCAGAGAATATTCAGGTGTGTGTTATGGCCACATGGGTGAATATATATATATTTCAAAACTCATTGAAACATACACTTGATCACTGAACATTTACTGACCATAAATACATTGTAATGAAATGTTTTAAAAATAGAGATTTCAACACTAAACCCATGCATTATCTTCATATCCCAATTAACATCTAAGTTAATAAAGTGTAATATTTATTTAACTTTATAAGAGCTAAGAGTGTAAGAAGGCTCAGTCTATATATTTCCATTTCCTCTGTTTTCTTCCTCTTTCACTGAAGTTTAGTTGACTCACAGTGTTCCATTAGTTTCAGATGTAGAATGTGGGGATGTGGAAGCTCTGTTCTGTAAGCTGTGCTCACAGGTGCAGGCACCATCCGTCCCCATACAGGACCAAAGACCATATTCCCTTTTAGTCCTATGTATTTCTGTTTTCAATTTAGATTCAATTTATGTATTTCCATTTTCAGCTTAGTGTTTTTAGTATGAGTATTTTCAAGCTAACTCTTTTATCAGTTAGCACTGTCAGTGTCTAATGTTCACATGTGAGTGCACATGGTAAAAAGAGAGAAAAAATAACCGAATTCTTTCTGTTGAAAACTGCAACACAGAGCTACATTTCAGTTCTCAACTGCAAAGTCTTTGCCATCTTCCATTTGCCTACGGACCAAGCAACCATTAATGTACTGAACTACATGCATTGCAGAGTGAATGGTAGCCCTTCTTGCCACTGACAAAAACACAGGATCTTAATAGCTACAAATGGTAGCCAGTGATGATAGCTAGCCCATTGCTGCTGAGTTCTTGTCAGTGGTGAGTGAATAATCCTCCCTGCTTAGAATACACATTGGCGCCTGCTCATTAAACTTCTGAAGTCACATCTGCTCACGTATATCTGTCTTTCTTGACAAAAGCAGAGAAAGTTAAGTTGATCTATATGGGGCTGTGTACCAGATATATGTGAAGGATACTCGTCCATTGAAGAAAGGGTAGCTATGAGGCAGATAAAAAGTGTGCTCAGCCCAGGTTCAGCTCCCTCCTCAGTGTGCCTCCAGGGGTCATTCAGTGCACGTCAGCAAACATGTATTCAGCACCTGCTGACTACAGAGTGCATTTTGAACTCAGTGAACTGAGAAACAAATAGGAAAGACCTAAATACTGAACTAAATACAATACAAATGTTGGAATAGCAAAGAGAGCAAGATAATTGCTTCCTGGGGAGTCTGTGAAAGCCTCAAAAGAAGCAGCACTGACCTGGAGAGGAATTAGCTTATGATGTTTCTGGATAAGAATGCCCTGCTCCTGACTCTGTGTTACTCACGAGCTCACAGAAGCATAATAAATGTCTTGTATGTTTGGAAATGTCAATTTGTTTGCATGGCCATGGCACATAATAGAGTAAGCTTGAGGATTGTTGTAGGTGATGAGGCTGGAAAAAGGTAATTTTCAAACTTCCAGAGATCCCAAAAGTCTGATTTTTCTATAAATTTCATATGGTTTCATGATTATCATCTAAGTACCTGATCATACTCCCTCACATGAAAAATAGATTTCATGTGAGGAAATAGCACTGCTGTTTTTTTTTTTTTCAGATTGACCTTTTACAAAACCCTGAGAGATCATCTTTTCTTTCTCAAGAGACCATTTTTCTCCTTCTCATTCACCCCAACCTGGACCCCTTCACCCTGGCTCTGGAGTCCAATACTCCATATCCAGCCTGGCCTGTTCTGTGAGATCTGCCATATCCCAACATTTACATGGTCTGTTTTGTTTGTTTGTTTGTTTGTTTTCCCTTAAAACATACTGATCTGCATCTTATAAATGACTGTGTTCTGAAAAGATAATTCCATTATCTTGGAATGAATTTAATTACTTGACTTAAAGACCATCAGTAACTTTATTTGTCCTATCCTAAAATTGGTATGTCCTGCCTCCACCCCCCCAGGATTCCAGAGTATCTCTAGTAACCAAAATCTTAATTAGTAAATGGTAGAAACTATAGGCATCTCTTGGTAGCTGATAAAGAAGATAGTTTGCATCTCACCTTACATTGTCATTCAACAACTATCACTCAAACAGCTGTCTCTTCGAGATGGAGAATGTTGCCCCAGCTATTGACCAAGGAAGGTCACTAGCAATCCTGTTATAATTTGGAAGTATTTTTAGATGGCCTGTCTATTTTTGGTCTAGTGGTAGATTTCAATAAAATTAATCTTCAGTACAAAACTTGGAATGTGTTATGTGCCATTTATTATTACAGTCAGGCGCTCCAGACAGGGTGAATATGTTGATTAACGACCATGGTAGAACCCATGTCCTGGGCTTTGCTACTTACTTCATGTAGCAGAGACACACCATTCATCAGCAATGACCACATGGCCTGCTGCATTTTATTTCTTAATTACATTTCAGCTTTTGTGAGCTTAGATTGTAAGCCAAGAGAAATTTGAAATTAGAAACTTTTAGAGCATATAAAAAATTCTTTGGTTTGTATACAGAATTCATCTGGCCATCTTCTAAAGCAATAAATATATGCACTTTAAGATTCAAGAGACTGATGTATATATCTCTATTTTTTCTGTTCCTTGAAAATATTAGTATTCACAGTGTGAAATGTTTTTACTTATAATTATGTCACTAATTTTTCTATGCTTGGGTACTGGGGTCTATTAATTTGAATAATAACCTTAAAAAGTCAGTATTAAACTCAAGCCATTGTGTTGTAAATGACCATTATTAACCTCTGAACTAATTTTCCTTGCAAACCTACTGAGTATGTGCATCACTTCAAACGTTAATTTTGGTTAACCGGTTAAGCAAGTACTGCCTTTGGGGCTGTATCTGAATTGGAAAGATGGAGTTCAGTTACTTTAATTAAAAATATTCAATTAACTCAAACCCAGTTGACTGTGAGTCCAGACAACATTAAATTTCTGATTAATAATTACTAAGTAAATAAATATTAAATGGAGAATGATTGATATTTTCCCTGGAAACTTGAAGTCAAATAAAATTACTCTTTACATTTTCTTTTGAAATAATTAGCCAGTTAAGAAAATACAAAATTTATAGAGTTTCATTTTAGAATTAAAACACAAACTGGGAAATACCAAGAGTGGACACAGATACTGGTTTCAAATTTTGTTAAGTTAGAATGGGATGTTCTCTTAAAATACATTTGTATTCTGTTGTAAAAGGTAAAAACATGAGCAATTTGTGTGTGTATGAAAGAAATAAGTACTAATAAAAAAGAATATTAATAAAAGTATTTTTTGCATCCATTCTTATTACTTAAAAATATATGATCATAGGAAAACATTCAGTGCTATAGATTAGAAAATATGGAAAAGTGAAGGGATTTAGTAATAGAAATATTTTTGAAAACTTTCAGACACTGCAGAATTTTGCAGCATTTCTCCCTCTTTATAATCATGTTCAACGTTCACCTTACAGAAAAATTTCCCATGACTAAGGGATCCATAATTCCACATTTGCTTCTCCTGAATCTCAGCATTGGTTGGGTAAATTCCATACTGCTGAGATCTGAGGTCCCATAGTACCCATAATCAGAATGTTTTATAGTTGACACATGACTTTCTCCCACTTTGAGACATTATTACATATTTGGAAAGTATGTTCTTTCCTTAACAGAAGTTAGAATTAAATGTTCTTAATGTATTTTTTTCTGGGTATTAGGACCTGCTATAAGTACTGTGATATTTTAAGAGGGGAGGAACCTCAGGGATCTGAAGAGCATATCATTACTGAACTTAATTCTGTTTTTTAAATTGAAGGATTTGTAATGACAAATGTAGCTCTCATATGTGAGAACAAGCAAAGAATTATTCAATTTGCAAATTCTTTAACTATACATTCACACATTGGCCAGTAGATGTCCAGTAGTCCTTCTTCCTTTGTGACAATTGAAAATGCCTCCAGACATGGTCATAGGTCCTCTGCCCACAGACGTGCATGAGGAGGTGGGAAGGAGAGGGAGAGAGACTGCCATCTAATAAATATACTCTCATTGACCAAACTCTACTCAAGACTCCTGAGCTCTTTTTGAAATAGACCTGGCTTTTGGATTTCTGTGTTCATCTCTGTTTTGGCCAATTTCAGCAAGAATCTTGCTAGTCAGTTTAGCCATCCTTCACACATGATGCCCCCTGATATGCAGTCAGGTTCCTCATCCTCCACCATCCCCCAGGTGATGTCTGATGACCCTCACTGCCTCAGCAAGAATCCTGTTAGGTCATTTTAGCCAGAATCTCTCCCTTACTCCCATATTTCCTGCTAATAGTTTTACATCTAGCAAACTCCACACTTGTCCTTGGCTGTAAATCCTCACTTGTCCGTGTGTATTTTTGAAAGTTGAACCCGATGTCTCCTCCAATGCAAGATTCCATCACAGTGGTCTCTATACCTATCAGGATAGTAACCCCTCATCCCCACCCCCCCGAATAAAGTCTTCCTGATCATGCTTTAAAAACTATCCTTGAATCATTTTTTTCTTTAACACCCTGCTTCCTGGTTGAGAATCACAGCTGTGGATGAATGTACGTGTAAGCACCATCTAATTGGATTTTCTGTGATTGTGGATTGTTGTATGTAACATTTCAGCTTGTTGAATGTGTATTATTCTGCCCAAGTATTTGTTTTGATTAAATCTTTAGGCCTCTAAAAGTGAAGACATTTATTTTACACTAAAAGGGTTTTAAATGTAAGGAATAAAATGTTAGGTACTTTGATCTCTGGGAAGGAAATTAAGGGGGACTTTTTTTCTACTTCTTTTATTCTAGATGTAATGTTTCCTATAAAATATAATTACGCTTCCCATGTTCTTTTAGGTAGACTGTAGATTTATAAAACATGAAAAGCTTATCACACAGAATGATTTGTCTTTACACTGACTCACTGACTTTAAAATTTCTTTCTTAAAATGTCCTTATATTATTTCTCTGTACTTTCACGAGACCAAATTAAGTGGGACTAGTATAACAGCTTTTGAATGCAATGATTTAACTATAATTCACGATTTGCTGTTAGGATCTAATAATTTTTAAAGTCAGTATGTTATAGTCATGTAGAGCATCGAATAAAATTTAAAAAATAGTGCTTAAGAGAATTTTTATCTAATTTAAAACTATCACAAAGCCTTTGCTTTGTGTTTATGGTAGAAGTGGGCCTAGAATTAATCTCTCAACATAAACAGCTAGACAACTGCAGGGAAAAACTATTTTCAGACATTGGACAACAGGCATAGCTAGACTGTGATCCCCGAAAGAAAGGAAAACAAAAAAAACAAAAAAACGAGGTAAGTACAGCCCTCATGCTGGCTTTCTACTTGCCTAGAGAGGAGAATAGAGAACAGAAATTTCATGGAGCTGAAGAACAGGAGCTCAAACTTCAGAGTCTGAAGTGATTTCATTTGCAGAGTAGAGCATCTAAGAAACGAAGCTTCTTAGAAAAAAGTTCTGGAAATCTGCATAGTGAATGGTTGGCTATGAATCTTAAAATCTTAGAGTGAAATCTGAAGTGGCTAGGCAAAAGAATTTGGGGGAAAGAAAAATTACAAAACAACTCCCAGAGCTCACACAGGGCCAGACATGATTTAAATCCTAATTAGCCTGGTTAGAGAGACTCTTTGGTACAAGAGACATCCAGGAGAGTGTGGATGCACCATAAGATGGGCGTTAAATAAGGCTATTAGTAAAGCTGCTATACCTTCCCTACAAAGAATATAAAACAAGGTTTGATAGGATCAGACCTCATCAAAAGTAACTCAGATGCCTGACAGAACCAAGTACAGTACTCTTGGAAAATACAACCAAACCCAACTTATGAAAACATATAATATTGTCCAATATTTCTTAAACAATTAATGGACACATGAAGTAGGAGGAAAAAGAAACATATAACCTGGAGAGAAAATAATTAGTCCTTAAAAGCAGAACCAGAAATAAAAAAAGAATCAAAGAATTGAAAATGTGTATTTTTATGCTCCATAGAACAAGGATGTAAAGGAAGATATAAGCATAAAAAAGGAGTGAAAGGGGAGATCTGAAAAAGGACCAAATGGAATTTGAAGAGTTGAAAACTGCACTATATAAAGGAACATATTACTGGATGATATTAACAGCAGATTTGACATAACAGAATAAATACAAATCAGTGATCTTGAAGACGTTAAGATAGAAACAGTTTAAAATGAAGGACGTCAAAAAAAGAGAACAACAAAAAAGAATTTCAGAGAACTGTGGGAAATATCAAGCTTTGTAACATATGTGCAAATAGTGTCACAGAGTGGGGAATGAGAAAATAATCTGAAGAAATAATTACCAAATTCTCCAAACCTGATTTAAGCAGTAAGCCACAGAAAGATCCAACAATCTCAAAGAAACACACTAGAGTACACACGAATATAATACACAGCACACATGCGTGTGCACACACACACACACGATCATCCTTGAGTCCTATGCTTAGTTAAAATATCCTTTACAAATTAGGTGAACTAAACATATTTCTGGCAGAAAAGTTGTGATACTTTGTCATCATCAGTGAACTAACACTTCAAGAAATGTTAAGAAAGTTCTTCAGGCCAAATGAACATTTTATGTTATGGAAACTTGAAGCTAAACCAAAGAACGAAAGGTTCTAGATATAGTAAATATCTGATATTTATCTAATTTTTAAGTTTCTTTAAAAAATAACTTACTATTTACAAAAAAGCAAAAAAGTAGTAATGGTTCCTACATGGTTCTTAGCATACATGGAAGTAAAAATATGCCAACAATAACACAAAAACTGGGAGTGGAAAATATATGGGTACAGTTGTAACATCTTATGCTATAAATAAGGAGGAATAATGTCATATAAAGGTGGGCTGTCATAGGTTAATGTGGGATATTGTAAATCCTAGAGGAACCACTAAAAAAGAAGTATAATTAGTAAAACACTAGTACAAGGAGAAGGGAATCCTAAAAATTAGTAAATCCAAAGAAGGTGGAAAAAAAAGGGAACACAGTTCAGAAGGCACAAATTAAAACAAATATCAATGTGGCAGACTTAAACCTAACCGTATCAATAGTAACATAAAATTTAAATAATATAAACTGTCCTATTATAAGATAGACTAGATTAAAAGGGGAAACTCAACTGCATACTTGCCAAAAGCAACCTGTTTATATTTTAAATGAATCATTATAGGATGGAAAAGAGATGTGCCATGCAAATAGCCATCAAAGTTGGAGTGCCTCTGTTAATATTGGATGGAGTAGACTTCAGAACTAGGAATCTATTCCAGTTTGGCAAAGTATGTTCCATAATGTTATAGCAGGCAATTCATCAGAAAGGCATCACATCCATAATCAAACACCCTCCAAGGAAGGAAAATAATTATTCTGAGTGAGAAAACGAGACAAAAATAAGTGTATATACTGTATGATTCCATTCATGCAGAAGTCTAAAAAATGCAAACTAACTTCTAGTGACAGTAATAGATCAATGGCTGCCTGAGGGTGGAGATGACAGCAAAGATGGATTACAAAGGGCACAAGGAAATTGAGGATGATGAAAATGTTATTTTAATTATGGTGAAGTTTCCCAAGTATATACATATGTCAAAACTCATACTATTATACATTTTTTTTAAAGATTTTATTTTTATTTATTTGAGAGAGAGAGAATGAGAGACAGAGAGCATAAGACGGAGGAGGGTCAGAGGGAGAAGCAGACTCCCCGCTGAGCAGGGAGCCCGATGCAGGACTCGATCCCGGGACTCCAGGATCATGACCTGAGCCGAAGGCAGTCGCCCAACCAACTGAGCCACCCAGGCGCCCCTAAATGTATATAGTTTTTAATGTGAATTACAACTACAGTGAAATACTATTGCTTGCCCATTAGAATGGCTAAAATTAAAAATACTGAAAATATAAAGTACTATGAAGATGTGAGCAATGAGAAAGTTCATGTACTCCTGGTATCTAGAATAGTGTGGGTACTTTGATTAGAAGTTTGGAAATTTCTTATAAAAAGAAACATATATTTACTATATGACTCAAGAGTTCCACTTGTAGGTATTTGGGTAGCCATGAAAATTGCCTCTCAAATCTCCTACAATGAAGAGTATGATTGACCAATGACCCCAGCTGCTGTGATCAGAAATCCAGCTCTGTGTTTATGTGGACACCATGTTCCTGAGTTGTTCCTGGCCAGTGTCTGAGTATGACGGAGAGATTAAGGCAGGCTCATTCCTGAAGACTGTGGGACTCTAGAGGGAGAGAAAACCTCTCATGGTGATTTGGCTCAGAGATTTCCTGTCTGCTTTATCAAAATGATCTTAGGCCCGCATATCAGACAAGACCTTCTTTGATTCCTTCTTTCTCTCTTGCACAGAGATTTGACCTATATTGTGGTTCCATTGCTTTCTATATCTTCCTGGTGCCCTGTATATTTTCCTTCATGTGTATTTTCCCCAATTAATCTCTTGTATGTCTTGCATTTCATCTTGGTGTTTACTTCTCAGAGGACCTGGATTAACACAGGTAATTTCTTAAGACTTGATTATCAATGTTTACATTAGCTTTGTTTATAATAACCCCAAACTGGAGACAATTCAGATGTCCATCAGCAGGTGAATGGATAAACAATTTGTGTCAGACTGAAACAATGGAAGACTATTCAGTCATGGAGTGAAGGGAATTAATTACTGAGAGATGAGATGTCATGGATGGATATCAAAAATGTTATGCAAAGTGAAAGGAACCAGATGCAAAAGGGTACATAATGTATGGTTTGATTTATATGAAACTCCACCAAAGACAAATATGATCTATATTGACTGAAGGAAGATTGGTGCTTGCCTGGGACAGAATTTTTATGCTTTTAGAATATTGCTTCTACAATCAATATTTTGATTCTGATAGTGTTTTTGGACAATGTAAGTTTGTCAAACTAATTGAAATGTACAGTAAAAAATGATACATTTTATAATATGCAAATTATACCTAAATTGATAAAAACATCTACCCAAAAACCAATGTAGAATCTGAATCAACTTTAGGTAAGATATTGAGAAGGATTTTCTTAAATTGTATCACTGTCCCCATCCAAATATCTAATACTCAGTAATTTACTAATACTTAGTAAATCTATATATCTCTGCACTTAATACATTTACTTCAACTATTTCTATTGGTCCTACTAACAGATAAACTATTATTTGCCTGACATCCTTTTCCCCCTCTAAAGAAATGATTCTCTCTCAAATATAATTTAATGTTTCCTGTTAGGTATATTAGTTAAAGTATTTCATCTTGCACATATGGTGATTGTGTCCTTTAGACTAAGTCAGTCAGCATTTTCTTGGGATTTACAAAGTAAAGGTCTCGTGTAAGAATTCTCTGGTATAGAGTCTGAGAATCTGAAATTGTTTCCATGGATCAAGTCCTAAGGGTAAGTTGGCTCTAAAAGGAATAACCCTGGTCTCAGAGAAGAAAACCCCATTGTAGTTAAACAGGGTAGAGCTGTGTGCAATCTTGAGTTCTGACGAATGCACTAACTACTAACTTTGAGTCAAGTACTGTCCTAAGTGCATCACATGCATATTGCACTTGTATAAATTTTGTGGAGATTAATGATCTTTATCTTCTTTCACAGATGATGAAAATACAGCTTAGAAGGGTCAAGCATCTGGGGCATGGCTACAGACTTAGGGTAGAACAATGGTTTAGTCATGGATAATGTGCCTCAGAAGTCTTTGAGGTTAATCACCATGAGCTACTGCCTACCAAAGCAGTTACAGATAAGAATGGGTTAATAAAAAGTTATATGAATATGCTTGGAGGAAGAAGTAAAGAGCAGGTGTGGTATCTTAAAAATGGGCTTGGCATGTATCTTTTTCCCTCCATCATATTTTTCCTAAAAATGGTCTTACTCTTGGTTATTTTGCCAGTTCTACTTGTTTGCTCCTTCTACTTTCTCCTTTTCTATAGACTAATGATAAAGGCATAAACCAAAAGAAAAAAAAAAAATGAGTGAACTAGAAGTAGACCTCATGATAGCTGTCCCATATATTGGAGATAACCTTTTTCCAACTTTACTATTGGAGAGGAAAATTTTCTTGACCCTTTCAGGTTTTTCTGGCTGGTCTAAGAATTAAATTGACATAAGACAGATTCACAGGAGGAAAGAAAATTTAATTATGTACACATGGGGAATTTACATAAACATGAGAGATTCCAAAGACAGTCAAAATGAGGTATTTTCATCATCCTGAATTGAGGGGTCTAGGACTTCAAAGGGAAGGAAAGAAATTCACAGGAAGACAAAAAAAGAGTAAGCATTTGGGGAACATGTGTGTTAGGCCACACAGAAACTGTGGTTCTCTACAGATAGGTATGGTTGAAAATGAATGTTTAACGATAAGACCAAGATTCACTGTGAATTTATTTGTACATTGTCATTGATAAAAACAATTATGCTAACTATCATTAGTGTTATATCTCATATCAAGTTTTTTTTACTACCTAAAATGAATTCCATTTTGAATTTCTGAAATGTCCATATTCTCACTCTGCCAGGCTTTAATTAGTAATGTACCACAATTTCTCTACTTGTTGCTCATCTTTTTTCTTATCTCTGTGTGTGTGTGTGGCTTTAACCTCTTACACACTTGAACCTTTCTCTCCTATCTGGAATTCTTTTGTAAATTCCAGATGCCCAGCACTGATTGCCTCCAGCTATAAAATAGCTTCTAAAATGTACGATTACATATATCATGGTGTCCTGGGATCCTTACTTCCCTCATGCCACCATTATCTATCTTGTCTCTCCAGTAGGAATCAGAAGTAACTCAAGTCTTTGATTATTTCTCATTAGATACACACAATCTTAATCTCATTAAGTACTTTCTTCCTAAATATTCTCATAAATCCAATTCATCTTTATTTTCTTTCCCATGGTTTTAATATGTCTTTATCACCTTCAAATATATCATTTCTTCCATTCCAAATTCCTCTAGTGAAAATCCTTTATCTCTCCATAAGCTTTCCCAAGTTTCCAAAGAGTGAAAAGGCTCTTTGAGATCTTGGCCTTTATTTTTCCAGCCTGATTTGACATCTGTGAGCTTTGCTGTGGCAAAGACTTGAGTTCATTCATCTCTGTCACCCCAGCACCTACAATAATCAGTGATAAATAATAGCTATTAGGAAAGAATACAATGAATGAATAATATATTAACAAGTGAATGGACTTTAATGGGCTAGTTCAAACATATCTGATTCTTTCTTGGCAATCTTTATTGGCACCTATTTATTTATTTATTTTTATTTATTTTTTTTAAAGATTTTATTTATTTATTTGACAGAGAGAGATAGCGAGAGCAGGAACACAAGCAGGGAGAGTGGGAGAGGGAGAAGCAGGCTCCCCGCTGAGGAAGGAGCCTAATGCGGGGCTCGATCCCAGGACCCTGGGATCATGACCTGAGCCGAAGGCAGACGCTTAACGACTGAGCCACCCAGGTGCCCCTTGGCACCTATTTGGGGAAAAATAACAAGCCCATCAAGAAAACAAAAAATAAGCCTCACCTAATGCATGTTTAATAAGAATTTAAACAAGAATAAATAGATTTAGGGGCGCCTGGGTGGCTCAGTCGTTAAGCATCTGCCTTGGGCTCAGGTCATGATCCCGGGGTCTTGGGATTGAGCCTGGCATCGGGCTCCCTGCTCAGCGGGAGTCTGCTTCTCCCTCTCCCACTCCCCCTGCTTGTGTTCCCTCTCTCGCTGTGTCTCTCTCTTTGTCAAATAAATAAATAAAATATTTTTAAAAAGAATAAATAGATTTAAATAAGAACAAATAGATTATCATAGATAATTCTGTAACACTCTGTAAACTCTACCATCACAAGATATTGGATAAAATTAGTACATTTACTAAAATAGAAAAACATAACTAAGTATCTTCTGGCCGTGAATTTAGGAAAGAGTATGAATTTAACTGATGTCTTATGAATTTAACTGACTTACTTTTTAAGTCCGTCCACTCATCTGTAACTATAAAATACACAGCTCTTTGGGCGCCTGGGTGGCTCAGATGGTTAAGCGTCTGCCTTCGGCTCAGGTCATGATCTCAGGGTCCTGGGATCGAGTCCCGCATCGGGCTTCCTGCTCCTTGGGAGCCTGCTTCTCCCTCTGCCTCTCTCTCTCTGTCTCTCATGAATAAATAAATAAAATCTTAAAAAAATAAAATAAAATAAAATACACAGCTCTGAAATTTGGCTTCTTACTTAACTTCATGGTCTCTGCATCCCAGAAAGTGAATGTTAATTTTTCTTTGGGAGAAAAGAATTATGTCCTCAAATGGATGGTTTTCTATGTCATCGGTCACCTGAAGTCCTTGTTTAATATGAAGAATCAAAATATGCAACATGTAGTTATTGTAATTTATGGGGTAATATAAACATACAGTCCCTTTGCTTATTCATCAGAATTAGTAAATGCTTAGATACTGAGGACTTGATGAATTATGTGGATTAAGAGGTAGGTAAGGAACTATTCCTTTATTAAGTGTTTGACTTGAAAGCCAGATGAGAGTTTAGCAATGTTTTATTGGCAGAAAGGTACTGTAGTCAAGCATGTTAGGGTAACATTGCTTGCAACAGGCTCTTTTTAGAAACTCAAGATTATCATCTACATATTAAAGTTCTGAGACCAGCTCTGCTTAGGTAACAAACTCCTTTTTTAAAATGTATTTGATGTTAAAGGCTCTTTTGGTCATTTTAAAAAAATTATTTTGTTTTTGAAACTTTTTCTATCCCATAGAGTTAATTTACAATAGCTGTGTCAAAGCACTTTTATAAATAACACAGGATGGTAAACTTTAAGTTACTTCATAAGAATAACACAACTCTATCAATTTGTTCCTGGCGAGTAACAACATTGTTCAGTTGTTACAAGTAACTTAGTTAATCTCTGAATAAACTGAAGAATCTGATCTAATTGTATCCATAAAACAATAAGTGAATAAGATCAATACATGCATTATATATTTTAGGAGCAACAAGTAAAAACTCACCATATTTCTTATGAATGATTCCTTTAATAGCATTAATATATTAGATTTATTTCAACATTCTAATGGATTTGATATTAGATTAGTAGAAAAGCATAAGTAAGAGATGTAGACTATGGACAGTGATGGAGACCTGTACTTCTGAAGCTAGAGCCATGATATACGTGCTATTTTCTGAATATTATTAAAAAGTAAAATACTGGTTTTACATTTTATGTTCTAAGTTTATGCCTTCTATAGCTAATATCTTTTCTCCCCTTGTTCATTTGAGAAAGGAGTAATTGTTATAAATATCACAAATACACTTTTTCAAATGCATGTTGTTTATGAGATATGTAGGTTACACTAGCATATATAATATTGAATATTGATTTCCATTATAACACTTCATTTTTACTGGCTTATACCTTTCTGAAATATTAGCCTGTTCAAAGTAAGGAAATCTGTCTTTGACTTCAATATATTCTCTGTTAAGAGCAATTTAAGATGCTTTTGACTTATAGTTCAAACCTGTGGACAGTTTCAACTTTGAAATCCTAGGAAAATATGAGGAAGATATCATACACATTTTATTGTGTATTAGGGAAATTGCATTTTATTCAGAGCTACACGTGTGCTCAGCAATATACACGAACTTAGACAGAGATAGGATATTCTTATAGGATGATAAAGTGTAGGCATACTCATTTTTATGTACCTTAGAAATTTCTCTGAAACCTTTATTCACATAGTTGATAAACTTTGAACTACAGTTGAAATGCCTAAACGTGAGCATTTTTTTCTTTTTAAAAATTATTTATACAAAATATTTTGTTTTCTATATTAAAAATTACATGAAAGCTCTTTAGAAAAAATGGGTATTTGGTTATGATTATTAAGTGTCTGGCTTTTTTTATAAAATAAAATTTTTAAAATAAGTTTTCTCCATTTTGTATTAAATCAAGAAGTGAATGGATAAAAAAAGAAAATTTAGGAAATACAGATAAGCAAACAGAAAAAAAAAAGGATCCTACATTGTTTCTCTGTGTAGACACACTGAAGTTTTGCATGTTAGTCATTTTGTTGTTTTGAAATCAATCTCTATTTTTTTAAATATTAAATATTTAATACGTAAATATTCAACAGCACACTACTGCACAAGCAGTGGGCCAAATAAGAAAACAAATGGCAGGGGCGCCTGGGTGGCTCAGTCGTTAAGCGTCTGTCTTCGGCTCAGGTCATGACCCCGGGGTCCTGGGATCGAGCCCCACATCGGGCTCCCTGCTTGGTGGGAAGCCTGCGTCTCCCTCTCTTACTCCCCCTGCTTGTGTTCCTGCTCTCGCTATTTCTCTCTCTGTCAAATAAATAAATAAAATCTTTAAAAAAAAAAAAAAAGAAAACAAATGGCAAATCACAATTATATCTCAAAACAAAAGAAAAAAGAAAACACAATATTCCAAACCTATGGGATGCAGCAAAAGTAGATGTTAGAGTGAAATTTATGCTGTAAATGCTTATATTAAGGAAAAAAATTTCAAATAAAAAACTTAACATTATGCCACAAGGAACTAGAAAAAGAAGAAACTTAGATGAAATTTATTTATTTATATTTATTTATTTATTTATTTATTTTTATATTTTTTCCAGATTTTATTTATTTATTTAGAGAGCATGCACCTGCATACGCTCTTGTCGGGGGAGGGGCAAAAGGTGAGGGAAAAAGAATCTCAAGCAGACTTTCTGCTGAGCATGGAGACAGACTTGGGTCTTGAGCCCATGACCCTGAGATCATGAACTGAGCTGAAATCAAGAGTGGGTTGCTTAACCGACTGAGCCACCCAGGTGCCCCAGAAACTTAGGTGTAATTTAGTAGAGAAAGGAAATAACAAAGAAAAATCAGAATAAACAATAACCTAACATTGAAAGCAATGACCGGTTTTTCCAAAAACAATAAACAAAATTGGCAATGCTTTGACTACATTAACTAAGAAAAGAAAAAGAGTGAAGACTAAAAACCAACATGAGAAGTGGAAGAGAAAACAATACAACAGATAACCACGGAAATACAGTGTGATAACAGATTACTATAAACAATTATATATCCAAATCAGATAACTTAGGAAAAAAAAAAAAACAGACAATTCCTTAAAATGCACAGGTTACCAAGACTGAATCACGAATCTTGAATCCAAGAAATAGGAAATCTTCTTAGATCAATGACAATAAAATTTGAATTAGGAATAAAAAATCTCCCAGCACAGAACAGCCCAAGACTACATGGTTTCATTGGTGAATTCTACCAAACATTAAAAAAAAAATAATGACCATCTTTATCAACATCTTATAAATAATGGAATACGGAGAACACATTCAAAATCATCCCTTGAGGCCAGTATTACCCTGTTACCAAAGCAGGATAAGAACAATACAAGAACAAAAAAAGTCTGTTTTGTCCAATATAAGTATTGCTACTTTGATTTTCTTTTGACATCCATTTGTGTGATGAATGTTTCTCCCTCCCCTCACTTTCAATATGTAGGTGTCTTTAGGTCTAAAATGAGTCTCTTAGAGGCAGCATATAGATGGGTCTTATTTCCTTTTCATCCATTCTGAAACCCTATGTCTTTTGAGAGGGAGTGGCATAATATATTCAAAGTGCTGAATGGGAAACACCTGCAGTCAAGAATACTCTATACAGTGAGGCTATCATTCAGAATAGAAGGGGAGATAAAATGTTTCCCAGACAAACAAAAACTAAAGAAGTTGGTGACCACTAAAGCAGCCCTGCCAGAAATATTAAAGGGAATTTTTTAAAAAAGACTTTATGTATGTATGTATGTATGTATGTATGTATGTATGTATTTATTTATTTATTTATTTAGTGCAAGCAGGGGGAGTGGGAGAGGGAGAAGCAGGCTCCCGCTGAGCAGAGAGCCCGATGCGGGGCTCCATCCCAGGACCCTGGGATCATGACCTGAGCCAAAGGCAGATGCTTAATCAACTGAGCCACCGAAATGCCCCTAAAGGGGATTTTTTGAGGGGAAAGGAGAGACCAAAAGTGACAAAGACCAGAAAGGGTTGGAGAAAATCTTCAGAAACAATGACAAAACAAGTAATAAAATGGCAGTAAATGCATACCTGTCAATAACTACTTTAAATGGACTAAATTCCCCAATCACAAAGAAGTCAATCTCTTTAATTTAACCATGTAGTTCCCTGTGTGTTCAAAAGGGATAATATTTTTCACAATATTTTTTTCTTACTCTAGTATGTGTGGCTTTCTAGGTATGGTGGTTATGTTCTTCCACTAGGTCATTGGTGGTATGTATGCTAGGTCATGCATTTTTTTTTTGTCTTTCTTATCTTTGTTTTAATTTCTTCCTCCCTTTCTCTTCCTCTTTATTTCTGTACTTTTTCCTTCCTGGTCTTAGTCATTTGGCTGATCAACAAAAGAGGCTCAGTTGCAAAATGAATGTAGACATTTTGAAGTTAATTCAGTGTTCCTTTGGTAAGCTTTAGTTAAGATGTGATGGCAAAGCGAAGTAAACATGTAGGCTGACTTTTTTCTTTTGAATGGAATTACATTATTTATTCAAACTATTCATCTTTTCATTTAGCTTGGGAAAGTATAGTACTCATGAAAAGAATATTCCAAATGGAAAAATAAATAAAGAGTTTAAGCCCGGGAAGATAGACTGGAGGGTACTGTCGATCTGTCCCATGCCTAGGAACCTAAGAATGGTTCCTTCCCTTTCTCATTGCTCTAAATACAAGGCCTTGCACATTCAAGTAAATAGATGTTTTCTGAATAAAGCATACTTTTTTTTTTTTTTTTAAGTCAAGGAAATATTTTACTTCAACCATTAGAAGCTTAAAGAAAATACCCTAGAGGGCGCCTGGGTGGCTCAGTCGGTTAAGCATCTGCCTTCAGCTCAGGTCATAATCCCAGGGTCCTGGGATCGAGTCCCGCATCAGGCTCCCTGCTTGAAAGGGGGCCTGCTTCTTCCTCTCCCTCTGCTGCTCCCCCTGCTTGTGCTCTTTCACTCTCTCTGTCAAATAAGTAAATAATAATAAAATCTTAAAAAAAAAAATACCCTAGAATCTACCAAGGACATTTGGTAATTCTTGATCTACCTGAATTTATATGAAAAAAAAACAAAAAACAAAAACCTGTTTCAAATTTAGTGACAGTTTTTTTGGGGGGTGGTCAGGATTTCACATCTTCTCTTGGATTCTCCCACAGTTCCAGGACAGGTTCCACAACAGCTGAAGGGATCTCCCTCTGGCCTGTTGGGAGAATGCCTTGATGCAGTTTGGGTGGAAACAGGATACAAGTCAACACTGATAAAACGTAAGCAAGAAGTTCCAGGCTAATTTTGAGATAACTGTTTATTTCCACATGTGAATTGGGTTTTTTTTTTTTTTTTAAAGATTTTATTTATTTATTTATTTGAGAGAGTGAGAATGAGAGAGAGAGAGAGAGCACATGAGAGGGGGGAGGGTCAGAGGGAGAAGCAGACTCCCCGCCAAGCAGGGAGCCCGATGCGGGACTCGATCCCGGGACTCCAGGATCACGACCTGAGCCGAAGGCAGTCGCTCAACCGACTGAGCCACCCAGGCGCCCCTCCTCCAGGCATTTTATTTTATTTTATTTTATTTTATTTTATTTTATTTTAAAGATTTTATTTATTTATTTGAGAGAGAGAATGAGATAGAGTGAGCATGAGAGGGGGGAGGGTCAGAGGGAGAAGCAGACTCCCCACCGAGCAGGGAGCCCCATGCGGGACTCGATCCTGGGTCTCCAGGATCATGACCTGAGCCGAAGGCAGTCGCTCAACCAGCTGAGCCACCCAGGCGCCCGTGAATTGGGTTTTATTTGCAGTAATGCTTTATAACAAATATTTGTATCACAAAGCTGATTGCCTCTGGTTTTCCATGGAGGCGCTGTTATGGATTTAATTACTTTACAGGCTTGGCCTGCCTTATATTACTTGGAGAATGTTCAAAGATTTGTATTTCCAACTTTTACAAGCTCTTTCTAAATATTCTACTTTACACTTTGAATTTTATGCATATATACTACATTTTTTCAATTGAAACTTTCTCTTCAATTGAAACTCCTATAGATATTTTGTTTTCTGACATTCTTGGAAAAATTACCCTGAAGATTTACACTGAAAATATCAACTTAAAAATGTCAGTCCTTTATTTTAAACATTGTTACACAGTTTCCTGTGGTCCTTGAGTGTATGGGGAACTGGGGTTCTATTACCTTTGTGGTCGTCCCATACCATATGGCAGTAACTCAGGTCCTACGGCAGCACTTAGGGCTGTTGCCGCTGCATTAAATGACTCTAGACAACAGGTTTCTTGTGCCTTTGTTGGGTAGTTTGCCTGTCACATGGCTTGTTACTTCTTGCTGCTATCATAGCCCTCTTGGCTGCTGATCTGCTCTGAGTAAGAAATGAAGTCAGCAAGACATTTTAATTGCATAAAATAAGACCTAATAGGTATAAAATGAGAAATTGTGGACCATTGTAAGTAAAATGTATAGAATTTATTATATACACTAATGTCAAGAAATCATAGTTTAACTTTGGTGCTAAATATTTCAGATATGCTTTCAAAATCCATAATACAATCTGTTAATTCTTTTAGAAGACCTTTGATTCACTTTTGAAGCTGTTTAACATTTATCTAGATATATAAAAATTGTTAAAAATTATATGTTACATTGATAGATCATATATAAAATTATGGACAAGAATGACACACATTATTGTCCTGATGATAACTGTCTCTAAAGTGATGGAAGAGACAGGTCCTGAAGTTTATCTGTAAGGCCTTATTTTTTTAAAAGCAAAAAAAAAGAAAAGAAAACCAAAAAGTAGGTAAAGAAAAAGGTAAAAAACTATATAATTCTGAGAGAGACTACATATTTCTTTGGGAACTCTCCAAATTAATTTTTTAATTTTTACAATTTTTATTTTCCATCGAATGTGTGTATATGTAGGAGGCAAGTATTTATAAAAATGATATAATGAAAAAAAAAAACCTATTTCTCTAGTCTTCCTCCCCACAACCAATTTCAAAGGTAGTCCCTTTCAACTGTGAAAGGTGATGTATAGGGTGCCTGGGTGGCTCAGTTGGTTAAGCGACTGCCTCCGGCTCAGGTCATGATCCTGGAGTCCCGGGATCGAGTCCCGCATCGGGCTCCCTGCTCGGCAGGGAGTCTGCTTCTCCCTCTGACCCTCCCCCCTCTCATTTGCTCTCTCTCATTCTCTCTCTCTCAAATAAATAAATAAAATATTTTTAAAAAAAAGGTGTTGTATATATAAACACACAAACACATCCATATTACTTTATCCATGTATACATACACACCTGTATTAACATGTCTGTATGTACACACACATCCATATTACCTTATCCACATATATACACACACATTCATGTTTCTAGAACATAATTATGTTGTGATTTATTGGATTTTTAGTTATGTGTATTATCAATTGACTTCCTACAGTGGGAAATAAGGATTTTGCTTTTTAACACCCTTCTCCCAATCAGCATTTCCTATAAAAACAGCTACACACATTTTCTCCAGTTCCATCCTTTTCATATTTCATATTCTAATTTTGCTAAAAAGCCCAATTTTTTTTACTATTATGGCTATGCAAGTATCGTTCACAACTTAGTCATGTAATACACTAAAATTCATTTAATTTGACAGATTTTGTTGTTCTGTGCATGTATGTGCATGTGTGTGTTTTCTATGCAGCTATCACTGATTTGTTCTTCATAACAAATCTTGAAAAGTAACCCTCCTTGATTTATTTCAAATACTTGGGTTTTTTCTCAGTTTAAATACGGTTTTAAAAAAACCACTCTCTGGTGATTTTGGATAATTCCATTCCGATTTCAGTTTGGACCAGTTGTTCTGTGGACCTGCTAAATTTTTGCCATCCTTAGATTTCTTTTCAGTCACATCTTGTAAATTCCTTCTGCTGTTGTCCTGCTATGGCTCTCTTAGGTCCCAGATCCTATGACTTATGCTTCGCTGGCTTTCTGATACATTTTGGAGAGACAACTCCTCCAATAATTTTCTCAAAGAGGATATATGAGTGATAAATGTAGGACTGAATGTGCCCTTATTCTACCTTATATTTGATTGATTACTTATTCTGACATAAAACACTGGGTTGCTGTTCAATTTTTCTTTAGATTATGGAATCTTTCTCTATCTTTTGTCATTTGTGCATTTGTTTTTATATTGATATCTTTAAAAGGGATGCCATACTTTATTTAGAAAACCCTGTATCATATTATTGACATAGCCAGTTGTAGTCAATAACAGATACTCATCTAATATGACTTCTATAAAGCCTGTTTATCCATATCACATGTAAATTCTGTCAAATAGAAAAATACACCATGACATTAAATAATTGGAAATGCTGAAAAAAACTTACTGCAGCCAAACTTCTGAATAAAAAGACAAATTATATCTTTTTTTTTATAGTCCTGAGAGTATACCAGTTAAAGTTGTGAAACATGTTTCTTAACATCTTTGTGTGTTGATGTGCTCATGTTCTAAGTAAAGGTAATTGATAGAACCTACCATAGCAGGTGGTTATTTGGATTAAAAGAGTTAATATGCGCATAATTTTTGGAATAATGCTTGCCATCTAAGAGTTCAAAGGTTTTAGCTATTTTTATTCTCTATTGTTACTTTCATTGATAGATCAAGTGAAATAATTTTAATAAAGTTAACCAAAATGTCTATTAGAATATATTAGTGATATCTTTATTTTACATTATGTTATATATTGCTATTGCATACTAGACTTTAAAAACTTGCTGAAATAAATTATTTTTGAAATAAATTTTTAATAACTTTATTGAGATATAATTCCCATGCCGTAAAATTCAGCCACTTAAAATGTACAGTGGAAGTTTTCTATAGTGACAGACATGTGCAACCATCAACACAATTTTAGAACATTTTTGACCTCCAAAAGAAAGCCCCGTACTCTTTATCTGTCACCCACCACCCATTCTCTCACCTCTAAGTAACTTGAAGTCATTTTTGTCTGTCTAGATTTGCCTATTTTGGACATTTTATATAAATGGAATCATATACTAAGTGATCTTTGGTGACTTGCTTTTTTCACTTAGCATCATATTTTCAAGGTTGACCATATTGTATCATGCATAAGTGTTTCATTCCTTTTTATGGCCCCAAACTATTCCAATGCATGCTTATATCATTTTCAATCCATTGTATGGATATACACCTGTGTATCCATTCGTCAGTTGATGAGCATTCAGGTTGTTCCTACCTTCCGGTTATTATGAATAATACTGCTGTGTGTGTGTATATTTATGTTTTTATTTAAGTGAGATTGTCCGGGCATATGGCAACTCTGTGTTTAAATATTTGAGCAACTGCCAGACTGTGTTCCTCAGTGACTGCAACATTTTATATTCTTACAGGCTTTGCAGGAGAGTTCTGGTGTTTTCACATCTTTGGCAACACTTGTTATTATCTGAAATTTTTGTTCTAGTCATGGTAGTGTCATGGTTGGGAGAGTCTCTATTGTGTGAATGGAGGTCTCAGTCCTCGGATTCCCCACAAGAAAATGTATGTGGGCTCTGTGCTGGAATAAAGACAGCCAGAAGAAAATACAAGCACTGGGCAGTTTTAGAGCAGGCAGGTTGTGGGAGGAGGAATACCTTCGGTTGTTTTGGGATTAGATATTATTGGGTCTCTCTGGACTCGGAGGAGCTGTGACATACAGGGGGGTGGTTTCTAATGGGGGCTGCTTCCAGTCATTTGGACACTCCTCCCACGGTTGGGAGGGGGAGTTTTAGACCCTACAAGGTTTGTACTCGAACTGCCAGGGCAGCCTTTCTTTGTGGGGTGGGGGCGTTATAACCTCAGTGCAAATGCATTAAAATGAGTCTGGGGGTTACCCTGGGGCAGAAAGGGAAGAGGAGAGCACAAGCTCTGCACCTGTGGGTCTGTTAGCCCCAAGGTCCTGGAAACCGTAAAGTCTGGAGGTTGTGCCCCAGGGCTTTTAATGTTTTGCTTATTTATCACAGTCCTTGCCTCCAGCTCAAGTCTCTATCATTCCTCCCTCAAGGACTTGGGACTCTGCCTTGGGGCATCCCTTCCATTGCTCATGTCTAACTTCTATCTAACACTAGTGCGCATGAAGGGCTATCTCGTTATGGTTTTTATTTTTTATTATTTTTGAAAGATTTTATTTATTTATTTGAGAGAGAGAATGAGAGAGAGAGAGCACGAGACGGAAGAGGGTCAGAGGGAGAAGCAGGCTCCCCGCGGAGCAGGGAGCCCGATGCGGGGCTCGATCCCAGGACCCTGGGACCATGACCTGAGCCGAAGGCAGACGCTTAATGACTGAGCCACCCAGGCGCCCCTCTCGTTATGGTTTGATTTGCATTTCTCTGATAACTAATTATGTCATGCATCTTTTCGTGTGCTTATTGGCAGTTTGCATATCTTTTTTTGAGAAATATGTATTCAAATACTTTGCTCATTCTTAAATAGGGTTATCTTTTTGAGTTGGAATTATTCTTTTTATATTCTAGATACAATTCCCTTTTAGATATATGCAATGAATTATGAATATTTTCTTCCAATCTCTAGGTTGTCTTCCCGCTTCCTTAGTAGGTCTTTTAAATCCTGAAAGTTTTTAATTTAGATGAGATCCAAATTATTTTTATTTTGTGCTTGAACTTTTGTTGTTATATCTAAGAATATGCTGATTTTAAATTTTTTAAAGATTTATTGATTTATTTGAGAGAGAGCATGCACACGTATGTGCATGTGCGCCCAAGTTGGGAGAGGAGCAGAGGGAGAGTATTTCGGGCAGAGGGAGACTATCTCTGGCAGACTCCCCGTTGAGTGCAGAGCCATGGAAGGACTTCTCATGGGGCTAGATCTCAGGACCTTGAGATCATGACCTGCGCTGAAACCAACAGTCGGATGCTTAACCAACAGAAACACAGAGCGCCCCATGCTGATTTTAATTTTAATAAAGATTCTTATGAAGTCAATTAAATGAATGCATATTAACTAAAAAATTAATTTACTATTCCATATAGCATCTCTAATTAGCCTTCACTGTTCTCTATGAACTAATAATAATTGTGGGATATATATGGTAGTGTTCCCATGAATAAATCCTTTTCCAGTATTAATTCTGAAGAATTGCTCAAATTAGACAGGTAGTTTCTGTTCAGTGTAATTGTCTCTAAATCATATTTTCCATGGTGATTTCACATTTGCATACTTGCTATTTAGACAGTATTACTCAAACTACAATAGTAATTAATCGTTTATTTTGTTTTCCATATGGAACATAGGTTGTTCTTTGAACATATATTTTCCCACTTTTAAAAATATTTCATCTTCTTCCTATGCTAAGTAAATATCAAAAGCATGTAAAACCCTGTACTTTATATTCCATTTTAAGACTGGTCCTCCTGGGGCACATGAGTGGCACAGATGGTTAAGTGCCCAGTTGTTGGTTTTGGCTCAGGTTGTGATCTCGGGATCCTGAGATCGAGCCTCCTGTCATGTTGGGCTCCATGCTCAGCGGGGAGCCTGCCTGAGGATTCTCTTTCTCCCTCTCCCTCTGCCCCTCCCCCCACAGGCTCTCACTCTTTCTCTCTAAATAAATATATAAATCTTTTTTTAAAAAGAGTATTCCTCCTGACCAAGAGCATATCAGTGATCACCTGTTTTTTACTCATTATCTATCAAAATGAACTTTATCTGGATTTTCTAGGATTTCTTTCCTGAGTTTTGCCTGAGTAATACTTTTCAGTTATGTTACAATAAATAACATTGTGTATGTCATTTATTGACATTATGGGACCTGACCCAAAGAGCTAAATACAAAAGTTGGTAAGAACCAGTGATATTGAAAGATAGAAAACATGCAGGCAAGAACCATGGCTTTGGAGGCTTTAAAAGGAAAGACAGAGAGTCTGGACTCAGATTTAGGGGGATAATGGAAGCAGTCATGGTGTCGAGGCAAAAGGAAGATGTTGATTATAGACAGTTCAGTCCAGACAAGAGAATAGCAAAACACATGCAGGGAGAAGGTAGAAGAAGGAGAGGAATACTCTGATTTTCAGGTCATTAGTGGAAAAGAAAAGTTTCATAAAAAAATAAGACATCTGTGCTAACTACATTTTTTCAGTGTTACAGTGCAATTCTATCCTACATACAAATGGGGAAAATACAGAACACACCCAAGGGTAGAACCTGATGAAAAATGCTATTTATGAATTGGAAAAAGGATAATCATACTGGAAAGTTGGTGTGTCTACGACCCAGCAATTGCACTACTGAGTATTTACCGCAAAGATACAAATGTAGTGATCCAAAGGGGCACATGCACCCCAATGTTTATAGCAGTAATGTCCACAACAGCCAAACTATGGAAAGAGCCTAGATGTCCATCGACAGATGAATGGATAAAGAAGATGTGGTATATATATACAATGGAATATTATGCAGCCATCAAAAATGAAATCTTGCCTTTTTTTTTTTTTTTTTTTGCAACGACGTGGATGGAACTAGAGGGTATTATGTTAAGAGAAAAAAGTCAATCAGGGAAAGACAAGTATCATATGATCTCACTGATATGAGGAATTTGAGAAACAAGACAGGATCATGGGGAAGGGAGGGAAAAATGAAACAAGATGAAACCAGAGAGGGAGACAAACCGTAAGAGACTCAATCTCAGGAAACAAACTGAAGGTTGCTGGAGGGGAGGGGGGTGGGAGGGATGGGGTGGCTGGGTGATGGACACTGGGAAGGGTATGTGCTATGGTGAGCGCTGTGAAGTGTGTAAGACTGTTGAATCACAGACCTGTACCCCTGAAACAAATAATACATTATATGTTAATTAAAAAAAAAAAAAATCCTTTCCAAAGGGGGAAAAAATAAAAAAGAAAGTTGGTGTGTGCCTTGTAACAACGTTGCCAGACCAGGTAGATTCTGTGCCTCAGTTCAGTGAGGATTGGATTTGCAGCCAACATTCCATATTGGGTCTCTTGATTCTATCACATGCAAGCCATGTGGCATGGACAGTTACTGTTCTCTCTGAGACTTGGTTTCTTCAGCTATCGAAGCATGAAGAAAATAACTTTTTTTTTCAAGATTCTTTAGAGATTGAATGAGATGATAATGCCTTAATCACCCGCCTTGTAGGATAGGGCTCAATAAACATTTGCTCACTGTGAAATGCTCACTGTGCCAGGGTGTCAATCACACAGTCGGTACAGCTTTGGTAGAAGAGGTTTCACACAGTCAGATGTGGCTACAATCATTCTAAGATGGCAACCCTAAAAATGGGACAAGATATTGAAATTAGGAAAAAATATTCTTTGAGTACTTAAACAGCATTCTTTACAGGAGAGATAATTCAGAAACCAGACTGCAATCTGTACTTGATATTGATTGTGAATCTTCATTGGCACCATTTGTTTTTTATATGTATACATTAATAGAGTGACCTGATTTCTACAGAAGCTAGAATTCCTGACAAGTCATAGCTATACATTATATTTCTCCCTATCCGTGTATCCAAAGTTTACTTAAAGTTGCTATGCTATGATCCAATTAAATATTCTGTTTTCTTCTATTTTTATATAGAAATCTGGTCTTCACTCTTCCAACCAGGTATAATTTCTATTACGAATGGAGGAGACAGAAATCATAATCACTGATGTCACATGTATTTATATCTACTATATCTGACTCTTGAAGTATTTTTCACCTGTTACTTCTCACACAGGGTCTTGTGAACACTTTTGGTGAAGGATTGTCTCATTTTCAATGGCTATTTAGAATGTCAAGGTCATAGAAAACAAGGGAAGACTTAGGCATATCTCAAATTGTGGAACACTAAGGAGATAAGACACCTAAATGCAAAGTTTTATCCTGGGTTAGGTAATGTAACAAAATAAGGTTTATTAGTGGAAAAGCTGGTGAAATTTGACTAAAATCTGTAGGCAGTTGTGAGTATTTTACTATGCTAATTTCTTAGTACAAATGAGAATATTATGGCTATGTGAAATGTTGATACAAGGAGAAGCCAAGCGAAGGTTAAACAAAAAATTAACATTTATCCCTTTAATAGTCTGGCTGTGGGATAAAACTGTGCTGTTGTATAGTACTTAAGATCTAGAATCACTCAATAAAACCTGATTGTTATAAAGAAAAAAAAGCAATTCAGAGGTTTTACTCTAAAATATGGGTATTTATTTCCCATATTAGTCACTGGCATTGATTATTTTAACATTCTTTCTGCTTGTTCAAATTCAATATCTTAGAGATTCTCATACATCTAGTGTAAGAAATGTTCTCATATACATTATTAGGCATTTTCTTTTTGTTTAGTACTCATTATTTTGGATGCTAGTTTCAAAAATATTTTATTGGAATAAAAAAAGTACATTTTATGGAATAGAAATTATATTCTCCAAAGTAGTGTGTTTCACATCCCTTTTATGACATTTCTGGGTCACAAATGAATTCATTAATCATAAAGTATGTTTAGAAAAATCCAAGTTTGTATTTATAAGCTCCTAACATTTGTTTTGAATACACTTAAGAAAACAGGTTTTGGTAAAAAAAACCCACTCAAGCAAACTCAAACCCTACAGTAGTTTTTGTAACCAATCATAGAAATATTGCCATTTTGAGTTGTTCTTTACCTTTTTAAAAAACAACTTTATTGAGGAATAATTTACATTAAATGTATCCATTTTATATGTACCATTCGATGATTATACATTCACTGAGTTGTGCAACTGTGACTGTCATCCAGTTTTAGATTACTTTCATCAGCCCCCCAAACTCCCTCGTACCTGTTTCAAGTTCCCAGTCTTAGTCCCAGATAATGACTAATCTATTTTTTTTTGTTTGTTTCAAGAGACTGGCATTTTTAGGGCATTTTTATATGAATGAATCAGAGTATATGTGGGTTTTTGTGTCTGGTTTTGGTGATTTAGGAGAATGTCTTTGTGGTTCCACCATGATGTTGCCTTATCAGTTTTGTGTTCCTTTTCATTTCTGAATAGTATTCCATTATATGGAACATAGTGAATGTGTTTCTCTATCTAATAGTGGATGGACATTTGAGGTGTCTCCACTTTGGGGCTGGCTATGAATAGCACTGTGGTGAACATTGAGTGCAGGTCTTTGTGTGGATATGAATGGTTATTTGCTTGAACAATTTCTTGTGACTCATTTTCCTACCTTAATGAATACCTTAAAATTGATTATATAATTTTTGTAGTTATTATCCTATTTATTATTTTTCAGCCCTTCGTTTCCTTCTTCTCAATAAAAAAACATGGCCATTAACTTCAAAACAGTGAACTGTCATTGCAAGTTAAGATGAAATTATCTCCATGAATTCTACTCACATATTAATAGTCTAAAATATTATGTTTTTCAGTTAAACTTTAATGAGAACTTCTATTAGTAAACAAGACACTTATGAGAAACAAGGCACATTTTCAGAAAGATGGCAATAAATAATCTCAGGTTTGAAGTTTTTAAATAGTTTATCTGAACATAGCTACAAATATATATTTCTGAAATGCCATGGGTACTCTAAGGTAATTATATCTATTTTAGCTTTAAAGAAATGGAAGGAAAACTGCCATTTTTTAATGCAAAAATTTTGACAAATTTTTATTAATTTTTTTTAAAGATTTTATTTATTTATTTGAGAGAGAGAGAATGAGAGACAGAGAGCATGAGAGGGAGGAGGGTCAGAGGGAGAAGCAGACTCCCTGCCGAGCAGGGACCCCGATGCAGGACTCGATCCCGGGACTACAGGATCATGACCTGAGCCGAAGGCAGTCGCTTAACCAACTGAGCCACCCAGGCGCCCCCAAATTTTTATTAATTTTTAAAAAGCAGTTATGGATGTGCATATTTATTGAGTTATGAGGTCGCAAGTGGAAAATTTCATGTAACTATTTCTCTACATTTTTTTAAAAAGATTTTACTTATTTGAGAGACAGAAAGAGCACATGCACGCATAAGGAGGGCAAGGGACAGAAGAGGGAGAGAGAGAATCTTAAACAGACTCCCTGCTGATGGCAGAGCCTGTTGACATGGGTCCTGATCCCAGGACCCTGAGATCATGACCTGCGCCGAAACATACTTGGACATTTAACCGACTGAGCCACCCAGGTGCCCCTATTTCTCTACAGTTTTATAAGGCAAATACCTTC
Source organism: Neomonachus schauinslandi (assembly GCF_002201575.2). NCBI lineage: Eukaryota > Metazoa > Chordata > Mammalia > Carnivora > Phocidae > Neomonachus > Neomonachus schauinslandi. Next base: position 5,441,167 of record NC_058404.1, on the reverse strand, counting down.
TTTCATATGTTTCTTGTATTTGCAAAGTAGTGGTAATTTGCAAAACCTCAATCATAGATAGTGATATTAATTGCCCCCAAAATATAGTTTATAGGTATCAAAACTACAAAAAGGTTGATTTTCTAATAAGTACTTAGCAACCAACATTATTTTTTTCTTATTAGTTGACTTCTTCATATATTCTATCTTTATTACCGTATCTGCTCATTTATCTATTTAGGTTTTATAATGAGAAATAATCATGTCTTAGTCCTCACATCCAGGAAGGCATAATTGCCAAAAAGAAGTTGCTGTTCAGTGGTCCTGCTCTGTAAAGTTCTTATGCTATTTGCAATTTTTCTGTATTTTAGATTTTTTTCACAAAAGGAAGAAAGGGGACCAATTTTGAATAAACATCCTCCATGTCCCAGGACCATCAAAACATTACTGTAAGGCAGATTTACAAATAAGAAAAACCACAGTTCAGAGAATTTAAATTAAAAACTCAAGAACACAAACCCATAAAAGGAACAGAACAGTATCTGAGGACATTTATAGCTAAATTCAGAGGCCACATAATGTTATGTTCACATAATGATTTGTAGTGAATATTTTGTTTAACATTGTGGTATTTTAAAACCAAAATTTATGTTTTATGTCAGGAGAAGAAAATAAAATTCCACATTAAGTCAAAATATAGCACTCATTGGTGTGGCATATATTCAGTTATAATTCAGAAAAATAATCTCAAAAGAGATTTAAACTATAGCTAATTATTTGCATGATCTGGATTTTAAAAAGTCAGGCAAGTGTGTGATGATCATAAGCCTCAACAACATAAAATGTTGTTTATTTCTTCCATATTGATTATATGCCTATTTTATGTTAGATACTGCTAAGCCAATATACAGGAAGATAAATTTCTGCTGTTGATATGTTTTAACAAAAATAAGAAATACCTTCTTTTCTGACATATGGATTGGTTTCAATTCAAGTAAAATGAAAATGAGCAGGGATTTCTTGAAAGTCAGGTGAATTTTAAAGCTATTTGATATTTTTCTTTCCACAGTTTGGGTCTCTGTCTTGTCAGGGAGGAAAACAGTGGGAGAGAATCATCTCTGCATTATTATTATTTGTGATGTGTGGCAACCTAATAAAACCCCCAATTTTCTCCTCTGCAAAAGTGAGGATGATCATCGGTACTTGGTGGGGTTTTAAAGAGAATTAACTCTCATGGGATAATTTCAAATATCCAGTCTTTACTATATTTTCTAGCTTTTCTTTTGTTTCCATTTTCTTCTCTGGCTTTTGACTTTCTTTTTGCCGAGAAACAAAGGGCTTCTGATTGTGTGTGTGTGTGTGTGCGCGCGTGCACACTTTCTTTCCTGAATCATACAGCATTTTTCAAACTATTTATTTTCTTTAATTTCCAAAGGAATCATTCCATCCCCCAAATATATGTAATTAAAATGGCAACCAGCTATTAAAATAGCATTAATCTTCTCATTACACTAGACAACATGTTTAATCTTACGTAATGGGTGAGAGTGTGTTGGTTGCTGAAGGAAAGCATGTGTGTTCAGGGAACATGAAGGTCATAGTTCCCTCTGCCTTGTGAGAGATGGAGTACAAGTCATGAGCATCTTCTTTGACCTATCCTCATCCCACTCGTTAGTTACATGAGATGTTACAATCCATTGTTTTTCCTCACAGTGTCACTCATTTGATCCTACAAAACTTCTGCAATTAAGCAGGGCAATTATTACTGTCTTATTTCACAGATAAATAAATTGTTGCACAGAACGTTTAAAATCACTTATCCTGTAAGTGTAGGGGATAAGCAATTTAATATGTCTAAAGACTTTACTTCAAATGCAACGCTTGATTTCGAGCAAAAGCAATCTTTAGAGCCATGATGGAGTAACAGTGTCCAGATGAACAAAATAAAAATTTCATATGAACACAGAATATGACATGATGGTTTTAGGCACTGGATCTCAAACCATGGACAATGACCACCAACAGACCAGAAAGAAATAAGGTGATTTTCTTCTTTGAAAGAGCTTCAGAGTACAGTGCAGGTGGAGGGCACTCCATGGGGCCTGGCAGAGTCTCTGTATTGAGGGGCTGTACCTGAGGGATAAAGTACCTGCACATGCAGGACAGAGTAACTCAGAGGGGACAGATGCCCATAACTCCAGATACTAGCAGAAGGTTCCCTTGAGTATCCAGCTGAGTACCAGTCAGCTCATGCCTGTGAGGAAACTACCCCAACCAGCGGAAGGGATTGGAAATAACACTAGCAGTCAGAGACACAATACTGTTAAGGTACCAGATCTTCTTAGATCTATAGAATCAACACAATCAAAATCCTAGCCACCAAGTTAATGTCTTAGAATAACTAAGACAGGGGCACCTGGGTGGCTCAGTCGTTAAGCGTCTGCCTTCGGCTCAGGTCATGATCCCAGGGTCCTGGGATCGAGCCCCGCATCGGGCTCCCTGCTCAGCCAGGAACCTGCTTCTCCCTTTCCCACTCCCCCTGCTTGTGTTCCCTCTCTAGCTGTCTCTCTCTTTCTCTCTCTGTCAAATAAATAAAATAAAATCTTTAAAAAAAAAAGAATAACTAAGACAACTTTAAAAAAGAACAAAGTTGAAAGACTAACATTGCCTGATTTTAAGACTGATTATAAGTTAAATGAAAAATCATAAGCTAATAAAAAAGTGTGATATTAGCATAAGGCTACACAAATTGATAAATGGAACCGATTAAAGAGTCCAGAAATAGATCTGTACATGAAGAGGCACTGATTTTTTTATAAAGATACAAAGGCAAATCAGAGAAAGGATAATGTTTTCAGCAAAGAGTGTAGGAACAACTGGATACCCACATGCAAAACAGTGAATTTTGATGAGTACTTCACACCGTATTTAAAAAAATCCAAAATGAATCATAAACCGAAATGTAAAACCTTAGCATGTAGAACTGTAAAAATAGCATGTATTAAAAATCTTTGTGAACTTACATCAGGCAAATATTTTTAAATATGACACCCAAAACACTATCCATAAAATAACACATTGGTAATTTGAACATCATGAAAATTAAATGTTTGTTCTTAAAAGACACTGTTAAAATTTACCACAAGGTATAGGGATGTTGAACCACTTTGTTGTACGCCTGAAACAAATGTAATATTGTGTGTCAACTATACTCAAAAAATAAAGAAATAAATCACTTCAGTATGAAATGTAAACATGCAAAAAAACAAATCAACAAAAATTCAAGCTACAAATTGGGAAAATATTTTCAAATTATACATACGATAAAGGATATATTTAGAATATATAAAGAATTCTCAAAACTCAATGATAAGAAAAAAAACAATTTTTTAAAAGGCCAAAGATTTGATCTTCCACCAAAGAACACATATGGATGACAAATAAACACATGACAAGACTCACTGTCTTTACTCATTAGAAAAATTCTGATCACATTACACTGAGGTGTTACTGAGTACCTGTTAGAATAGCTGAAATTGAAAAGAACATTGTCAAGGATATGGAAAATCTGGAACATACATACATAGCTGACAGGACTGTAAAATGATACATATTTGGAAAACAGGTTGGCAGAAATTTCTTACTGTACATGTATCTACCCTGTGGTCCAACCGGTCCATTCTTGGTTATTTACCTAAGAGAAAACAAATTCAGTATATTTTCCACACAAAGATGTATACACCCAAATGTTCATAGTAGCCTTATTAGTAATGACCCCAAACTGGAAGCAGTCCAAGGGTCTGTCAACAAGCGAATGGATAAGGAAAGAGGGATATATATGTATAAAATATGATATGACTCAACAATGGAATGAGCTCTTGATTCTTGCAACAGCATGAGTGGATGTCAAAATAATTATTCTGAATGAAAGAGCTCAGACAAAAAAGACCGTGTTCTGTGTGCTTTTATCTGTATAAAATTCTAGGAAATGCAAAATAATCCATAGGAATAGAAAGATCAGCAGTTATCTAGGGATGGGTAAGAGGAGGAATTTCCCACTGTCATGAAGAAACTTTCGAGGTGAAGGATATATTTATTTTAGTCAGGGTATAGTTTGAAGAGTGTATATAATATGTCAATGCATATTTCAAGGTACTCTTTCAATATGTGCAGGTTATTCAATTGTACTTAATTGTATATTTAATATTAATGATACTTAAGCATGTAAATATTTTAAAATCTCTCTATCTAAAACTTTGTTTGATTTAAGGTCCCCAAATTTTATACCACTAGAACTGGCATTACCAATATATTTAAATGGCTTAAACTGATATTTTAAAGTGTTTTTTTTTTTAAATAGTTATCTAAAGGCCTTTTGGTAGTATTGCATATTCATTTTTGAGATATTAAATGTGTGATGATTATATTTTCAGAGCCCCAAATCAGGATACACAGTTTCACAACTCTAAAGTTAATTCATGCATCCTGTATGAAGTTTTAGAAAATTGGGGCAAAATAAAGAGGAGTCAAAAAAAAAAAAAAGCTCCTGAGTTCATCCACTAGAATGGTTATACTGTTGCAATGCATTTTTTTCATATGCCGTGATCCTACATAAAGCTAGTTGAAGAAAGACTCTCACAGGCGAGTGAGAAAAATCATTTATCTGAGCCCCATAATCTGCATAATTTTGTATGCATTGGCAGTCTGGAACAGATTAAAGCAGTATGTTGAAAACGAAATCAGATTTGCTCTCAAGCTGAGCCCACCATCAATACCAAGTGTTCTGGTCTCATATTCAGTAGTGCTAGAGCTCAGCCTAGGAGAACTCTTTTTTTTTTTTAAGATTTTATTTATTTATTCATGAGAGACAGAGAGAAACAGAGGGAGAAGCAGGCTCCCAAGGAGCGGGAAGCCCGATGCGGTACTCGATCCCAGGACCCTGGGATCATGACCTGAGCCAAAGGCAGACGCTTAACCATCTGAGCCACCCAGGCGCCCGGAGAACTCCTTTAAGAACATTGAAACAATATGCTTCAAGTGAGGGTGTGAGAAATGTTTAATCTTTTTATACATGAACAGAATCTTAAACATTGGGTTTGGTCCAGTGATTTCCCCATTAACAAAATTGATAAATATACAGGAGTCACAGCAAAGTGCGGTTTCTATGTCCTTCACCTTGTGTTACTATCCTGAAATGTGTCTTCGATTCCTCTCCAAAATTTTTCTTTTCTAAAGCACTAGTCAATCAGCATAGTAATTTCCTCAAGAACACCAAGAAACTATTTTTTTAAAGAGATGCAGTTTATGATTCCCCAAGGCATAATAATATGATGTACTTACAGAGTTACTCTTCTTGGGGGAGAGTCTAGTACTTAAACCGTTCAAATGTTCTTTCTACATGAAAATCAGGGAAAATGAGATATGCAGAAGAGAAATATATTTGCTGAAACATTTATTTATGACATTGTTCAAAAAGTAAATTAACCAGATTAATTATTTTTATCTTAGGCACTATACAAGCAGGTTTTTTTGGGGGGGTTCCAATATTTTATTGGACAAGCATGAGAGTCAGGGAAAGTGGATCTTTTATAACTATGTAATACAGGATCTTTGTTTCTTTTTCTTTTTTTTTTTTTTATGTTATGTTAGTCACCATACGTTACATCATTACTTTTTGATGTAGTGTTCCATGATTCATTGTTTGCGAATAACACCCAGTGCTCTATTCAGTACGTGCCCTCCTTAATACCCATCGCCAGGCTAACCCATCCCCCAACCCCCCTCCCCTCTAGAACCTTCAGTTTGTTTCTTAGAGTCCATAGTCTCTCATGGTTCGTCTCCCCCACTGATTTCTTTGTTTCTTTTGTTTGATGATGTACCCTCTACACTTAATACTGTGACTGGTACATGTTATGTGATCAAGAGACTTTTGCTGAAGGAAATTTTTTTTTTTTTTTGCTATGCCCTTAATTGTTTAATTTTAATAACTGTTCTCCTAGACAGTGTATTTCCAAAGCAAAGGCCATATCATGATTTGATGTTTACATTCATAGGTTACCTATATTACATATTGATTACCAGCAAGTTGTTATTTATAAAGACGTGCTTTCAATTACAAAATCCAAATCATTCACAGTGGGGCATAAAGAACAATGAAACAGAAAATGTCAGGAGAGGCCTTGTACCCACTAACGTATAAAAGGTTCAGAATCAGATATACTCACGGCCACTGAGAATCAATATGCTTGACAGAACTTGAAATAGCAAATTATTGTTTTTCTAGCATTTTGCCACATTTGACATTTCAAATTACTTCATTCTGAATCTCCTAAAAATAAGAACATATTTAATCAGCCTACTCTTATTACATCAAAGTTAACATTAATTGAACAATATTTGTATAATTATATACAGCCCCTATTTACATTTGCCAAGGTGCGCCAAAGATGTTTTTTATAAAATTGCATAATTCACGATGCAAGCAGATTCTGTGCATTGTAGTGGATATTTGATGTGCAGCTCAATTCCTCTTTAAGATTAAAAGACATATTCCTTCAGTTTCCAGAAATACTCCCAACAGGATAGCATTAGTTTATGTCTGCCCGATGTATTAATCTTTTCAATTCTTTCAGCCTTCTCCAGCTTTTGATGACATTGATATTTTTTTTTTAATAGTTCAGGCTATTCATTTTATAGAATATTCCACCCATGGATTTTACTTCATGAATAGGTTCGGGGAAAACATTCCAGATAAGGACACTGCATACTTGGTATTCTGTGCTGGCTGTTTGCATAACTGCAGGGGTCCTGTGATGCCACACCATTCCATGACTGGTGATGCTAAGTTGAGATGGGCAAGATGGTGACCGTCAGATCTTTCCACTTTAAAATGTGTTATGGGGATTGAATGTTTGTGTTTCTCTAAGGTCATATGCTGAAGTCCTAACACCCCATTGTGGCTGTGTTTGGGGGTGGGACCCAAAGGAATAAAGATAAATGAGGGCCATGGGGGGTGCCCTTATATGATAGGTTTAGTGTCCTTTTAGAAGAAGTAGGAGAGAACTAACTCTCTCTGTCTCTGTCTCTCTCCATCCCTCCATACCCCCCTCCTTCCCTCTCTCCTTCACTATTACTATGTAGTCATTGATCAATTTTTAATTTAATTTATTATAACCCCTTACCAAAATTATTATTTTGTTGCTGAAAGTGACTCATGTGTCAGTGTAGAGAGCCTTCTAGAGCCAGTTCCTGTGTCCTTGGCTCTTGGCCATAGCAAAGTTGTAAATCTTGTAGGTTGAGCCCTACACCTGCCAATTCTCAAGGAAATCGTACTTTATTTTATTGTGAGCTTTTTTTCAAATACATAGCTTACTCGGGCATTGTTTTAGGCCTTTTTAGTGAATGTTATCTGGAGTTAGAATTCTGTTTGAGATAAAATACTTCATGAATGCCATGATTTTATGTACTAGAGGAGTTAACCTAAGTTTGAAAAATACACTGATGAAGGTATTAGGGCTTAGAATTTACTTCATAGAAAGATTTTACTTTATAAATTTAAATTATATACTACCTACAGGGCAATAATATTTTTAATTTCTTCTTGTGTATGGCTTTGAAAGTTATATTTTTTTTCCTGGAAAAAATTTCATTTATATCCAAATGTTCAACTGTTAGTAATAATGAATTTAAATTTAAATCTTAGTTCTAATAGCCCATTATCTTTCTACTGTTCATATTATTTAATACTTTGTATGTAATATTATATATATAATATTATATGCTAATGAATACAGCACTTCTCTATTATATATAAAATGACGTGTTATCATTTTCTGATTTTGTTTTATTATTTTTGGGGCAATGTTTATTCTTTTTAGGTCTTTCTAGAAATTTGTGTCGTTTTGTCAAAAAAACAGTATCTTTGTCATTGTTGATACGCTTTATTATATATACTTTTATCTCCTTAATATTTGTTCATATTTTTAATATTTTATTCCTCCTTATTTTCTATGGACTTAATTTGCTATTCTTTTCCCAAGATTTTCAAATTAATACTTAGGAAGGGAAAGCTGAAAAATCAGTGATCTAATACACATATTAAAGACTTTAAATTTATATCTAAGCAAGGAATTTCTGCACCACACATGGTTTGACATATTTTTGTTAAAATTTGTATCATTATTTATATAAAGGCTTTACTGCTCTAGTGTGATTTCCAGGTGACCCCTGTATTATTTACAGATATATTACTTGATTTTGGAACTTTGGGGATTCCTTAGTTATCTTTTCATTACTGGATTCTCAAGTACACTGTGGTCAAAAAAAGATTGTAAATCTTTTTCAAACTTTTGGAATTCATTGAGAGTTTCTTTATGGCTGAGCATATAGTACATTCTGGTACATATTCCTTGTGCTTGAAAAAATGTGTACTTTCTTGGGGGTAACAATATCTGTAAGTCAGTTAGGTCAAGTCTTCTCTCTAATCTCTGCTTATTTTTTCCAGTAGTGATTATAGTAAATGATCAGACCATAATGCTGAATTTGTTTATTTCTCCTTTAAATCTTTCCATTTTAGCTTTAAATATTTTCATTTTATATTATCAGTACATACTGAGTTGAAACTCTATTTCGCCGTATTGAATTGTTTCCTTGATCAGCATGAAATATTTTTGGCGTGTCTAGTAAAACTTCTTGCCTGACATCCACTTTAGGTTTGAATGAGATCTTTCCCCATCATTTTACTTCCAAGATCTCTGTGTCCTCAGATTTAATATGTTTCAGTAGCCACCATTCTGTTAAAATCAAATTTGCCTAACTTCGTATTTAATTTGAATATTAGGCTTATTTACATCAAGTGCAATTTTTAAGGATATATGCATTTAGCCCTGCTCCCTTCCCATATATGTTCTATTTGTCACCTGTATTTTGTCTCTCTGCTTTTCTTTCCTGTTCAACAAATGCATTTTTTAACTTATACACTGTACTAGCTTGATAGTAGCCTATTTTATTTCCTTAATGATAATGCTAGAGTTAGCACTTAGTTTATTAGTTTAAATTACTACTCCTTTTACTTTCCAGAAAATGCCAGGATATTAGAATCTTTCAACTGCATTTACCCATCATAAGCTGCTCATGTGCTACTTCAACTAATATTTTAGGATTTTAATTGAACAGCTGCTTAAGCACCATGGATACTGCCATTATTATTCTATATTTTCATTATTTACTTATGTTTATTCCCTGAGCTAATGTTTCTAGTGCTCATCTTTCCTCTTATAGCCCCACACTTCTGATCAGGAGCATTCATTTTTCATGGCCTTTAGTATTTCACCTAGGTTCTTTCTGCTTGCAATAAATTCCTTTTTTTTTCCTTTAGCCTTTGTTTTCAAAAGAAATTTTCATTGTATATAGAACTCTAGGATGCCCACCTACACTTAATTTCCCGTTCCTTGTCTTCTGGTTTCCATTGTTTCTGGTGAAATGTGAGTTCTCCTTGAGGTAATATGTCTTTTTTTACTTGACTTCTTTTATTTTTTTTATTTTTTTATTTATTTGAGAGTGAGAGAATGATTGAGAGAGGGCACAAGCAGGGGAGAGGCAGAAGGAGAAGCAGACTCCCTGCTGAGCAGGGAGCCCAACGTGGGGCTTGATCCTGGGACTCTGGGATCATGACCTGAGCTGAAGGCAGATGCTTAACCGACTGAGCCACCCAGGCTCCCCTATTTGACTTCTTTTAAAGAAACTTTAAGATAATAAGAAGAAACCTGTTAGAGAATTTTCAGATGTGTATAATGGGAGCCACAAAAGCAGGAGAGAGAGAGAGAGAATGCATAAAAAAGCATTCTGGGAAGATGTATTATCCGAGATTTTTCCAAACTGAGGATAGACAGATTCAAGGATAAGGGGGAAAAAAAAATCTTAGTAAATATAAAATTTCACATGTAGCTCATGTTGTTTCTGCTACACAGCATTGACATGAACGCTGTCATCAGCAAATTCTCAGTATGGGAATTAACTGCTAAAGCTCAGAATAACCCCATGAGGCTAATGACATGTCCAGTGACAGAGCCCAAATAAGGGTTGCTGCTGGTTTGGAGAGCAGAAACCCGGCAGCCATTCTGTGGAATAGCACCCTGTCCAGCATCCTGAGTCCTGTGGCTTTTCTCTACATGCTGAAATCACTCCATGTCTCCAGAGAAGTGCACCACCTTAGTGCATGTGGTCATCATCTTTCCAAGTTCACTGCATGTAGACATGGTCCTTTCACATCTAGTCCTCATGCTAGAGCTGAGGTGGCCTCATCAAATATATATACAATTATTTAGGACAACATTGTATGTGTTGATTTTTACTTTAATGACAAAAGGAAGCCATCAGATGTTGTAATTATTCATGATGCTTTTGTTATTCATGATGATTTTGTTATGTTATGACTTCCTGATTGAAATATAAGTTTAACCAAGGCAAAGCCATCTCTGCCTTCTTCTTGCTGAATTTCCAGCACTTAGTGACTTACCCTGCAAAGAGAAGTAGCTTAATGCATATTTTGTGATTAGATATATGAGTGACTTATATGCGATACTATCATCAACACTCTTTGAATACGGCTTTGTAGTATTTTCTTTTCTGTTTTCTTGTTAATTCTTAGTTTTCAGGGCAAAACCTACATGAAAACTTTGTATTATTTGCTATGATCTGCATTATATTAATGTCTGCTGCGATCAGCATACTATGCCTTTTCTTCTAGCCACAGGACTACCTGGGGCAAGATATGCCAAGGCCTTCAGCTTACCCCAACTGCACATTACTCATGCCTACCCACACCTTATTTATTATACTTTACCTTGATAAAAGCTTTATGGCTCCAAACAATTAGTTTAGTGGAAATGCTTTCACAGCGGGACCAATTACTTCTTTGTAAGCATTCACAGGTGAAGCAGCTGATTTACTCACTTCTTTAATCTGAAATTTGTTCCAGTGTAAGGTTTTCCTACCTCTAAACGTGCAGATACTTTGGACAAAGTTAAGTTCAGATGATTTTAAGAATATACTCCTTTTCACTCTTGGATGGTCATTTATAATGATATCATTGAACTCAGAAATTGAAGGAGAATACTATGTCTTATAAACCGGATTTGATTTCCTCAACCTATGTATTTATAATGAATTCGGAAATAATTTCAATTTAAAATCGCTTGAAGAATAATTTCAATTTAGAATTGCCATGTGCCAACATGGAAGTCAGACTGTAGTAACATTAATATCTTTTCCAACACTAACGTTTTATGAGAATAAGTTGTATGAATCCCATGGTAATTACAAATCCTTCTTATAAGTAAAAACAGTGCCTCCTGTTTCTAAATGGGACGAAATTTTAATATGTTATAGCTACTTTGGATCTATCAAAGTTTGTGGAGGGACCATAACTTTGAGTTTCTTGACTTCTGCAGAATGAAAATCATAGCACAAATCAACCCTAGATAATACTTCATAATCCTAACGTGGGAAGAAAGATTATTGTAACTTCTAACATCTGATTTTTGGCCAATTATCTAGAGGAACTGCTGCCTTTAAAAAAATGAAACCGTATTTTGGATTCCTTAAAGATTTTTGAGAAAACTTGAATTATTTTGGAGGAGATTATATCATATATAAATATTTTTAAAAGTTGCCTATTAATTAATGTACATGCCAACTGAATATATCATAATATTTATTACTGTAGAAGTCCATTAGATGAGTGTAAAGTTAAATCTAGGTGGGCGAGTAAGTTACACATAACAGTACAGTCTAAAGCACAACCGCTATATTGTGTAATTAATACATTACTTAATTTACATTAAAGTATTTGAATTGTCTTTATATATTTATAAACACATTTATGGAGCTCTACATAAAGGTTTAAATAGGACATCATAATACTATTTGGTTTCCTACAGTTTCCTCTCTGTGGCCTCTCCCTTCCCGGGTGTCTAGTTTGGGCTGCCTCAGTACATGATGGCATCAGCTAGTTCAGTTCTTTATGTGTCAACTGGCTTCCAAGAACAAAGTACATTCTGGCAAAATTCCTAAAGCCCAGGCTCACAAGTCCCAGAGTATCACTTCCATTGCATTCTGTTGGTGAAACCAAGTCACAAGGCTGGCCAAATATAACAGGAGGAGAAACGTACTCTGACATGTCATCTGAAGATTGGCATATTGGTCAAAGGAGGGAGAGGCTATGGTTGTCATCTTTGGAAACTACCACAGGACTAAAAATAATGAATATTTTGAGAATGAAAAAAATAAGTGTATTTACTGAGTCAGATTTGGGGGTAAAGAAAATTTGATAATAGAATGGAATTTACAAAGTATGATTTGTAGATGTAAAGTGTAAACTCATGTTTCCAGACTGAGGAAAAATGTATTACTTGTTCAGTTTTAAAGGACAGTCAAGGAAATCTCTGGCTGATGGTTGTGTTCCTGGCAGAAAGCCCTAGGTTGTTGTTAGTCCCCTAGGAAAACACCGTTGCTGATGGAACACATCTCGATCCATGTCATACCACTTTCCAGGCTGGCCTGCAAGAACTCGTCAGTGAGGGTGTGTTAAAGCCTGACCCCTCACCCTAAGGCAAGACGACTCTGAAGGAGCATCACAGCATTGGTTCTCCCCATAGGTCTGCTGAAGCCTGCCCTGACTTCACATACCAGCTCATCTTCTCCCTCTGCCCAGTCCTGCTTCCATGGGTGTTCATCCTAACAGCAACCCTAATCCTAACCTTTCTTCTGTATGCTGATCTATGATTGTGTTGACTTCCCAGGAACCATAGCTTGCTATAGTTGGTACTAAATGTGGTACAGAACACAGTTACATGGATGGGATTTGGAGCCATCTCACCCACTGATCACTCACTGACTGGTTGGCAGAGAGGACCCCATATCCAGGTAGATGGAGTACAGAGAACAGTTGTTCCATAAAAAGTCAGTATTGTTTGATGAATTTCTAAAGAAGTTAAGTCCCCAGGAGGAAGTATGTCAGGTAATGGCTTTCCTGGACCTTCCCAGTGGTATTCAGAACACTGGAGAAAAGAACTTTCCACCCATCTGGAGGACAGTTGGACATGTGCTGACATGGATACCAGGATAGGGAAGGGGCATATGAATCCCAGGTGATAGATGGATGCAGATAATAGGTAATAGATGGTTGCAGATGCTCCATTGGTCATTAACCCAATCTGTTCTAAATCGGAATTGGCATGCTTAGTATCCAGCCCAAACACACATAGGATTCTTGGGTTGTGTGGAGGGTCATGTTAGCTGAGATAGCAAATCAAAAACACCACTGTCTGGAGTTAATGGTAGACATTAGTGAACCCTAAAAGACCTAAAGGATCTGGGGTTGTGATTTCCATCCTATCTCTGCTTGCAAAGACTTAATCACTCCCACAGGATAAGAGTAGATGACCGGAAACTCAGTAGCCTAGCGGTTTGGATTGCAGCTACTGACCAGATGTGTTGTTTTTCCAGACGAGACTAACGTGTGCTCCTGGTCAAGGCATATAGCCAGCAATTTGGAACATTTTCTAGCCATCCAGGTTAGAAAAAATCATGAGAAACTGTTCACATTTATGTTGAATGGGCAATAGAATACATTTACCGTTTTGCTGGGGATCAGCCTCCTGTAGGTAATGCCTTAGCTGAAGAAAGTCCCCTTGTGCAAGTTCACCCTGTCCCTGAGTGGCCTCCATCCAGTGACTGATTGGGGTGGGGTTCTATAGACTCAACCTCTTTGTCCCAAACTGAGACACATCTGACAGGTCATCCCAGCTTCAGAAATCTTCCACAGGGTTGATGGAAGCCTGCCCAGAGATGGCCTCTCACTCCAGCTCCTGTCTTGCATAAATCTTTTTTTTTTTCCTCCGCTTCCACTTCATAAGACACATCTACCCACCCTTCACATGGATCTCCATTTCATGGTATGATCCTGCTCCTTGGGGATCCTGCAACAAAAGTCTAGTCAAAATGTTTAAGATGTGTACCTGTGTGTGTGCCTACTCACCAGGTAGAAAAATTTGTTCAGCTCTAGTTGTTACTCTAAGCCCAAATATTAGCCAGAACATTCATTTCTGTCTATAGTGAAGCGTATGGTCCAAGATTATGTAAATATTACCTGGCATTGAGTTTGTTGCAGAAAAAAAATGGAATAGCCCATATGAAGGTCTTGACACTATATTTGGCACAATGGAGTTCTTTAAGGGGGATGTTGCAAGAATTCTCCAATCACATCCTAAGCTAATAACCCAGAAAAATCACAGACAGGCAAATTTGTGCCTCAAAAGATATTGTATGTTGTTACCATATGCTTTATTACATATTTCCATACATAATTTATGAACTTAATATACCAGTATTTAGTTATAGATTTTAAGACTATATAATACATCATGATATGCACTGTGATATAAGTAATCTATTATAATTGAGCATGTAAGGTGTTTTAAATGTTTCAGTTGTATACATTTAACTATAGTGAATAGCTTTGTTCATAAAAATTTCTCTAAAGATAGAGTCTGAAGAATAGAACTACTAAATAAAAGGCATGAATTTTTATGACTATTGAATTAGAATGTCAAGTGAGCTATATGACCATTCCTATTGCATCATATACATTATCAGTATTATGTGTATGAATACACACACATACACCCGCACATTTTATCAGTTGTTATTATTTTAATTTCCCTACACCTTTATTTAAACTGGTTTTCATATTATTTTGCACAATTTAGGTGACAAGTATCATCCATATTTTTAATTAAGAAAAGTACAAGGCTGACCATATTAGTCTTAAATAAATAAAGTCTATAAGAACTGTATTTCTGTGTTTAGTACTCAAAGTTGTACAGTGAGTTGACACATTTTCTTTCCTGTTTTCTCTTTAGGAGTTAACATCTCTACACATTTTGTCCTTTCATGACTTAGGTTTGTCATTAAAGTAAACTTATTCCAAAGGCTGAAGTTCAGGTCTTGAGACTGGAATGTCACAGCTTGAATTTCTCTTTGCTATTAATTTTTAAATTTTTTTTTTTTAAGATTTTATTTATTTGCAAGAGAGAGAATGAGAGACAGAGAGCATGAGAGGGGGGAGGGTCAGAGGGAGAATCAGACTCCCCGCTGAGCAGGGAGCCCGATGTGGAACTCGATCCCGGGACTCCTGGATCATGACCTAGCCGAAGGCAGTCACTTAACCAACTGAGCCACCCAGGCGCCCGCTATTAATTTTTGGTTACTGATAGGCAAGGCACTTCCCAAAATGCCTGTTTGGTTCTTTACCTGAAAAATAGGTATCTATTTAGTTAGTAGTTTTCCTACAAAGCCGATGTTGAAACTAAGATTTTTCTTTATTTGTAAAGGAGATTAAAATATGGAGTAGAATATGGTATGCTCTTTAAGTTTTCAGATTCCAGGAAATTTCTACTCTCTCTGTGTTCAGACCATGATTCCTACATTGAATTGCAAATGCACTGTGTCTTTGAACTGACTATTCAACTATTCTAATCTTCCTGAGCTCCAGCGCCATATATCTGACTCAAAATCATTATACCCAAAAACATACTCACAGTCTTCCCTACTAGAT
The DNA here is from genome assembly GCF_002201575.2 of Neomonachus schauinslandi. Taxonomy (NCBI): domain Eukaryota; kingdom Metazoa; phylum Chordata; class Mammalia; order Carnivora; family Phocidae; genus Neomonachus; species Neomonachus schauinslandi. The sequence goes on along the minus strand of NC_058404.1, from coordinate 5,425,572 downwards.
CTGGTTATCCCCCTAGTATTTTTTTCCCAGTAAATAATAACACCATCCTCGAGTTAGTGTCTAGACATGATACTTTTTTTTCCTATCCTCCATATCTCATATATCGTAAGAACCTGTTGACTTGGAATTTCTGAATAATGCTCAGTACTGTTCCCTTTCCTTCTTTTTCTACCTCAGTAGAGTTTAACCAGTTTATTATTTCTAATTTGGAGTGCTTCAGTATCTTGCTAAGTGATCTGCCTTTATCCTCTCTGCTCTCCTCTCCCACTTACACATATTATACAAGTCAGTCACTTACACAGTATGCAGACCTATCTGGCAGATCTATTTTTAGAAAATCATATATCCAACTGAACATGCTTCCAGGCATGTTCCTCTTGACTTATTTCCTTAGCTTTGCTTATAGACAAGGGTTTTAATGGTCTGAAAATATCACTGTGGTAACTTCTCAAGAGAGTATGACATTAGAACTGAAAGGAGGTGCAGGGGTATAAGAACTTGAAGATCCTGGGAGGCAGTTTGCCATAATGGTTTAAAAAAATGAGCACATTTTGAAGAGAGACCTCAATCCACCATTTACTAGCTATGTTATTTGAGGAAATCAATGGCTAGCCTGCAAAAGATCTCTAAATTATTAGAGATAATTTCTACCTCTTTAAGTTTTTAAAATTTTATTAAAGTAAAATAAATAACATGTGAAATTGTCTAAAGTAGTAAATGGTTCTTAATGATTGTTTCATAAGTGAATGGTTGTGGGGAGGGGTGTGAATTTGGAAAGTAGGTCTTGTAGCACTTTTTGGCCATATAATAGAAACAAATCATATTTTTCCATATATCTGCATTTCAAAGAGTTTAGTTTTGAGGAAACTGGAAGGTAGAATAATTCTAATTGAAGAAAATATTAGAGAAAAGTGAAATTGCTCTAAAAGTTAAGGGGGAAAGAAAACTATCATTGTCCTCTTTTTCTCTGGAGTTTTTTTTTTTTTTTAAACCTTTGTGGTCACAAGGGAACTCCTATTGTCCTGAAATCATGCATTGCTGGACTGACAAAGACCTTGGTTTGAAGACAATTACACACTCTCTCAGGAGTCCATCACTGAGTGATAATGAGGTGTGAACACATTCCTCAGAAACCACAGACATACCAAAAGGGCAATTTAACACCTCTTCAAAAGATAGATGAGATATGAATTATTCATAATGAGCTCGGCCAGACTCCCTCTGCACCTGCCTGGTTCGGAACACTGACTGGAGTGATAGAAACTCTCTTACATGGAATGTGTGTAACGTCTTCCCAGGCAAAGGTCACAATCTTTAGTCTGTTTAATATTTCTATAGCAGGGGTCCTCAGAGAACTTCCTCTCTCCTCCCTGAATTTCAGCGTTCCTTTACCACTTCATATAGGATGTTTGTATGTGTGTATGTGTGTGGACACCCATGTGGCCTTTGTTTATATATATATGCTACATTTGAACCCAAAGGCTAGTAAACATTTTCTGTTTTGTCTTTCATTCTTCAAGTCTGCCTACTGTCTACTCTGGAGTCATGATTTCTATATGTGATAGTACTGAGTTAAAACACAGCTATGCATTCCCACCGGCTTGGCTGAGTTATGTCAAAATTCATGCCCAGGGCCACAGGTAAAGCAGTGATGTTTGCAAGGCAGCTCTAAGAATGGGAAATACTTTCTCGTTGTATTAAGTCAGTAGATGAGTACATGGCCCAGACCTACCTCCTACATTGAACACCAATGTTTGTCAAACAATTTCATGGAATCTCAGTGGTGCCATTCAAATCAGGCTCCTAGAGTTGCTTTGCAAATAAGGATTGGTTTTAGATAATCATGTGAAATAATTCGTTTACTGTATTGATAACTTTGCAGAAGGTCTTTATTTATGAGTTAAGTTTTACTCTCTTATTCCTCTAAATCAGACACTCATTGATCCAATAGTATTTTCCCTTGTGAAATGTATAAATAGGCTAGAATATATATCGGAAATATATTAGCACCACTAAGACAAATATTTGGGAGATTTCTCTTACTGAGAGATATGACTGTTATAAAGAATTCTGAAATACACATTGAACAAAACAGTTTGTCTTCAATAATACATAAAATTGAAGCCATAGTGTTCTCTTTTAAGACATGCTACTATTTTTAATGCTGTTACATTGTGCTGAATTTATTTTTTTAATGCTGAAATTTAAGCTCCCATTATTAGATGCAGAGAGAAAAAGTATGCAAACAACAACTCAGTGCCATTGATATGGTTTTGGAATATAGGTGACGTTTGGTAGGATGGGGTCCAGAGCTCATGGCCAAGAAAGAATTCTTGAGATGTCTTTGGTGCAAAAAGGTGTTTTGTTTGTTTGTTTGTTTTAAGATTTTATTTATTTATTTGACAGAGAGAGACACAGCGAGAGAGGGAACACAAGCAGGGGGAGTGGGAGAGGGAGAAGCAGGCTTCCTGCTGAGGGAGAGTCCAACTCGGGGCTCCATCCCAGGACCCTGGAGGTCATGACCTGAGCCGAAGGCAGACTCTTAATGACTAAGCCACCCAGGTGCCCCAAAAAGGTGGTTTATTAAAGCACAGGGACAGGACCAGTGGGCAGAAAGAGCTGCTGCCCTGGGGTTGTGAGAGGTGCTGATTATATACTTGGGAGTTGGGGGCAGTAAGGAAAAAGGAGATTTCAAAAGGATTTTCATATGTTAAAGAAGACTCTCAGGATACCAGAGGTCTTACCATTGTCAAGTTAAGGTTGTTTTCCTTCTAGCAAGGCATTAACATTAGGATAGTTGGGAGCTTCTAGGAGGAACATTACACTCTGCCCTCTTCAAGTATTTGCCAATGGGCTGAAGATTATAAGGACATTTAATCGTATCTACATTTCCTTCTGGAAGCTAGGTTATTGATAGAAGTGCTTTGTTCTTGTAGATTGCTAAAACATTGGTAAACTGAGGGAGACTCATGTCTTCCAGGATTTCCGTAAGTTGACTATTTGTTTTTCCTTTCCTTAGCTTTAGGGCAGTGAGGAGTGCATGAGGAATGTCACATAGACCCCATCTGGGGGAAGGGGTGTTGTGGGGTGTCAGCTTCAGCTTTGTTCTCAGCTTGCTTCTGTTCCCTCATCACCATGATGCAGTAGCCCTTAACTGAGCATGTGAGCACTCACTGATGTGTCTAGAGTTGTTTTTGACCAAGGACAGTCCATTTATGAGCACCTATGTCTCTCTTTTTTCTCCTGTTGTCCATGTATCCATTTCTGTTTCATCAAATCATCATTCCATATGGAGCCTGAGTAAAATTCTCTTTTGAAATTAATCTACTAACCAAAATTTTTAATTACTTCCATTTTTCTCATGTCTAATTTTGTATATTCTTTTTTTTCTCTTAAATATGATAACATTTTCATTTAAAGACTCCATCAATTTTAAGAACACCATCTTTTAAATAGTAAATTAGAGAGGGGAAAATAAAACATCTATTAAATAAACATCAATTGCAGGGCACCTGGGTGGCTCAGATGGTTAAGCGTCTGCCTTCGGCTCAGGTCATGATCCCAGGGTCCTGGGATCGCTCCCTGCTGGGCGGGGGGCCTGCTTCTCCCCCTCCCTCTGCTTTTCCCCCTACTCATGTTCGCTCTCTCTATCTCTGCGTCTGGAATGAATAAATTAAAAAAAAAATCTTTAAAAAAAAAAAATAATAAAATAAATAAATAAATAAACATCAATTGCATGACACCCCAGATTTTTGAAAAATAAATCTTTAATGAGAAAATAGGCCTCTTAGAATTTAGAATATAGAGATATTGCCTTAGAGGTTGGACCATTTTACAGATTTTCAATTTTAAAAAGAATAATTCTCGTGATAATTTTTAAATTATAGCTTTCCTAGGTTTGGTTCATTTTTTTATCTACTTATGTGGACTCTTTAGTAGATTAATTTGCAGTCATCGTTATTTTCTTAAGAAAGCAGCAAGGATAAGTGCTTGTTTCTGAGTGAACTATTTCCTAGACTTAAAAAGCTATGTCATGACATGTTACTATTATTATTAAGGTCAATTTGTTCACACGTTTATTTAAGAAAAGTGGTCTGCATATTCCACACGGGAGGTCCTATGCTAGACGCTTAGAATAGAGTGAGGAGTGAAAATAAACTTTGACACTCATATTCGAGTCAGGTACACAGCTGCTAAATGACTGTCACACAATGATGTAAAACTAAAATACGGCAAGAGTCACCAAGATGAAATACACGGTGCCTGGGACGACTGGTTATAAAAAGGTGCACCTGGGATTTTAATTTAAAGAAGTGACGGAGGGCTGACAGGGAGCAGCTAAGGCCATTGAAGACGAATTTTATGATTTACTTTTCCTGAAGGGCCAGGGCAGGCAGGGACACACAGGGCCACAGGGGCAGCCCCAGGTTTGGTCAGGAGTCAGCAGGAGCCATGCGAAACCATGCCTCAGAGCCTTTAGTGTGTACCCCCTGGAACAGGCAAGGCAGGGAAGAGGGAGGAATTGAGGTTTGGCTGGTTTGTTTGGTTTTTCATTTTATTTTATTTTATTTTATTATGTTATGTTAGTCACCATACAGTACATCATTAGTTTCTGATGTAGTGTTCCATGATTCATTGTTTGTGCGTAACACCCAGTGCTCCATGCAGAATGTGCCCTCCTTAATACCCATCACCAGGCCAACCCATTCTCCCACCCCCCTCCCCTCTAGAACTCTCAGTTTGTTTCCCGGAGTCCATAGTCTCTCATGGTTCTTCTCCCCCTCCGATTTCCGCCCCCTTCATTTTTCCCTTCCTTCTCCTAATGTCCTCCAGGCTATTCCTTATGTTCCACAAATAAGTGAAACCATATGATGATTGACTTTCTCTGCTTGACTTATTTCACTTAGCATAATCTCCTCCAGTCCCAACCATGTTGATGTAAAAGTTGGGTATTCATCCTTTCTGATGGCTGAATAATATTCCATTGTATATATGGACCACATCTTCTTTTTCCATTCATCTGTTGAAGGGCATCTTGGCTCTTTCCACAGTTTGGCTATTGTGGACATTGCTGCTGTGAACATTGGGGTGCATATGGCCCTTCTTTTCACAACATCTATGCCTTTGGGGTAAATACCCAGGAGTGCAATTGCCGGTTTGGCTAGTTTGAATAATGTCAGCAGGCTTTGGGCTGCAGGGGGGACCTCTGTCCTCTGCCGCTTCCCTGGGTTGATTTAGGGCAGGGGAAATATTGGCTTGGAGTTTGAGAGTTACATAAAGAAGGTGACTGTGGGTATGTGCTCAGGATTGGTTGGTCTGGATGGGAAGCTGTGTTCCTGTTCTCATACAAGATGCTTTTTATCTCTAGGAATTAGCTAGCTCTGGGATGGGCTGTCTGTTCCCAGCTGGCTAGGTCCCCTAAGATGTCAAAATGTAACGAAATATTTTTTTTAAACAAGATTAATACATATTAATGGCTGAAGTTTAACCTAGGTAAGTGAGGCACTTAGGATTTTCTGAGTGTTATTTTGGGCTGAATTGTCATTTAATGATCAGCATAGCATAAATAGATTTTACTAGGTAAATGAAGACATAAAATATTGCATGTGTGTAAAGGTCCACATGGAAGATACTTTTGGCTTTGAGGGATCTGTTTCAACTACTCAACTCCGCTGCTGTAGTGGGAAAGTAACCAGAGAGAGGACCTAAATGGACAAGTATTGGAGGATTTGGCATATTTTATTTTTTTATTTTATATTTTATTATTTTACTTTATTTTATTATTTTATTTTAAATTCCAGTACAGTTAGCATACAGTGTTATATTATTTTCAGGTGTACAATATAGTGATTCAACACTTCCATACATCACCAGTGCTCATCACAACAGGTGCACTCCTTAAATAGCATCCATATTTAAATGTCAGGTGTAGTTTATTCACTTCTCTCAATCTAAGCAGAAAGAACAGGCTCATCAGAAGCCCCTTGTTGGAAAGAATGAAAGAATATGAGAAAAAAAGGAATCTGATTCAGTACCAATGTGTATGGATGCACAAGTTATGCACAGCATAGTCTTTTGTAGTGAGTCTGGTCAAGGTGGCTGGAGCAGAGAGAACTTGGTGAGTATAGTTTAAAATGAAGTGGAGATACAAATGTGAGACAGACATTATAGATGGCCTTATAATAAGTGAGAATTCAGATTGTTCAAAGAAGATCTATAGTATGTATTTATTGACTTTTTGGAGTGATTATTCTAATTTCAGCATGAGATATGGAATAGACAGAATTGCAGATGGGACCTTTTTTGGTTTTATAGAAATAATACATACTTACTGTTACAATAAGTTGTGTAGGGTTGCCTGGGTGGCTCAGTTGGTTAAGCTTTTCCCTTTAGCTCAGGTCATGATCCCAGGATCCAGCCCGTGGAGTTCCTTGCTCAGTACGGAGTCTGCTTCTTTCTCTCCCTCTGCCCCTCCCCCATTGTGCTTTCTTGCTTGCTCTCTCTCTCATGATCTCTCTCAAATAAAAAAATAAAATCTTTAAAAAATAAATAAGTAAGGAAATAAATAAATCTTGTAGGTCTTTAAAAATTACTGCTCTCCCAACATGACGAAATAATTACCATCACTTATATAGACTATTAGAGATAATTTCAATGAATCAATACAGATAGAGGATTAGAAATCATTTCATATTACACGTTTTATTTTAATTAAACTGCAAAGTTTATTTTTGACTCATCTTTAAAAAGACAGGAGATGAAATGAGGATAAAACTAAGTTGTTATAGTGAAATGTTTTACCTACTTCTGCCCTTTTTCCTATCCTTTATGTTGGTCATTTGGAGTGACTTGTATAATTGGTAAGCTTGAGACGAGTAACTTGGCATACTGTTCTCAGGTCGTGTTTTTATTCTTCCCCTGAGAAGTGGGTATACATGTTTTTAATTCTTCTGAATCTATATCCAGGAGTGCAAATGTTGGATCACATGGTAATTCTGTGTGTAATTTCTTGAGGAAGCTGTACCATCTGGCATTCCAACAGGAAATGGATGAGGATTCCAATTCCTATATATGTTTGTGAATAAACTGTATTTTGTTGTTGTTGCCACAATTTTTTTAAAGGAGTTAATTTTTAGAGAAGATTTAGGTTTGTGAAGAATTAAGAGGAGGGTACAGAGATTGCCCATTCACCTCCCAGGCCCATAGTGCACAGGCTCCCCATTAACAATGTCTCTCATTAAAATAGTATTTTTTTTTTTTTTAACCAAGGGTGAACCTACATTGACACATCATTATCATCCAAAGTCCATAGTTCACCTTGGAGTTCTCTCTATGAATTTGAACAAATGTATAATACATGTATACCCACAATGATATTATACAGTGTATTTTCACTGCTTAGAAATCCTCAGTGTTCTGCCTTCCCACCCCGGCAACCAAGAATCTTACCGTCTCCACAGTGTTGCCTTTTCCAGAACATCATATAGTTGGAATCATACAGTATGTGACCTTTTCAGATGGGCTTCCTTCACTTAGTAATATGCACTTAAGTTTCTTTCATGTTTTCTCGTGGCTTGATTTTAAGTTTCTTTCATGTTTTTTCATGGCTTGATAGTATATTTCTTTTTAGTGCTGAATCATATTCCATCATCGCGATATGTCCCAGTTTGTTTATCCATCCACCTGCTGAAGGTTATCTTGATTTCCAGGTTTAGGCAGGTATAAATAAAGCTGCTATAAATCTCTGTGTGCAGAGTTTTGTGTGGACATAAGTTTTCAACCCCACTGGGTCAATAACAAGAGGCGCAGTTGCTGGAGTGTGTGCTAAGGGGACATTTATGTTTGTCAGAAAATGCCAAAGTATCTTTGAAAGTGGCTACACCATTTTGCTTTCCTGTCAGCAGTGTCTGAGAATTCTTGTTGCTCCACATCCTCTTCAGCATCCGGTGTTGTCAGTGTTCCGGATTTTGGCTGTTCTAATAGGTATATAATGGTATCTCATTATTTTATTTTGCATTTCCCTGACGACATGTGATGTAGTCCATCTTCTTATATGCCCATTTGCTACATGTGTATCTTCTCTGGTGAGTGGTATATCTTCTTTTTGGCTCATTTTTAAATTAGGTTGTTTATTTTCTTATTGCTGAGTTTTAAAAGTTCTTTGTATATTTTGGATAACAGTCCTTTATCAGATATGTCTTTTGCAAATATATTCTCCCCCTTTGTGTCTTGGCTTCTCATTCTTTTAGCATTATCTTTTGCAGATCAGAAGTTTAAAATTTTACTAAAGTCCAGCTTATCAACTGTTTCTTCCAAGAGTCATGTCATCTCTGAGAAGGCATCACCGGACCTGAGGCTGTCTAGGTTTTCTTCTTTGTTCTCTTCCAGGAGTCTTATAGTTTGCATTTTACATTTAGGTCTATGATCCATATTGAGTTAATTTTTGTGTAGGTTGTAAGCTTGGTGTCTAGATTCATTGCTTTGCATGTGGATGTCCAGTTGTTCCAGCATCATTTGTTAAGATTTTTTTTAAAGATTTTATTTATTTATTTGAGAGAGAGAATGAGAGAGAGAGAGAGCATGAGAGGGGAAGGGTCAGAGGGAGAAGCAGACTCCGCTGAGCAGGGAGCAAGATGTGGGACTCGATCCCGGGACTCCAGGATCATGACCTGAGCCAAAGGCAGTCGCTTAACCAACTGAGCCACCCAGGTGTCCCTTGTTAAGATTTTTCTAAATATTATTTATTTATTTATTAGAGAGAGAGAGAGATCATGAGCTGGATGGAAGGGTAGAAGTCGAGAAGCAGACTCCCTGCTGAGCAAGGAGCCCAATGTGGGACTCGATCCCAGGACCTTGGGATCCTGACCTGAGCCGAAGGCAGACACTTAATTGACTGAACCACCCAGGCATTCCAGCATCATTTGTTGAAGAGACTTACTTTGTTCCATTATACTGCTTTTGCTTCTTTGTCAAAAATCTATGGACTGTATTCACGAAGGTCTATATCTGGGTTCTCTAATATGTTCCACTGATTTTTTTGTCTATATATTGCCAATACCACACTATCTTGATGACTTTAGCTTTATAGTAAGTCTTAAAGTTGGGTACTGTCTGTCTTCCAACTTCATTTTCCTCCTTCAATATTTTATTGTCTGTTCTGTATGTGTGTGTGTGTGTTTTACTCTTTATGTAAACTTTAGAATTAATTTGTGGATATCTATAAAATAACTTGCTGGGATTTTGACTGAGATTTCATTGAATCTGCCAACAGTATTGGGAAGAACTGATATCTTGACAATATTGACCTTTCTTATCAATGAACATGGAGTATCTCTTCATTTATTTTGTTCTTTGATTTTGTACACCAGCATTTTGTAGTTTTCCTTATACAGATCTTATACATATTTTGTTAGACTTATACCTAAGCATTTCATTTTTTTTGGTATAATCCAAACGATACTGTGTATTTAATTTCAAAGTCCACCTGTTTATTGTTGATATGTAGAAAATCAGTTGATTTTGCATGCTGACCTTGCATTTTTTCAGATCTTTATATCATTTATTAGTTCCAGGATTTTTTGTTGTTGTTGATTCTTTCAGATTTTCTACCTATATGATCATGACATCTATGAAAAAAACAATGTTATGTCTCCTTTCCAAACCTTATACCTTTTCTTTTCTTGACTTATTGCATTAACTAATACTTCCAGAATAATGTTGAAAAGAAATATTGAGAAGTGACATCCTCACCTGGTCCCATATCTTAGTGGGAAAGTTTCAAGTTTCTCATGGTAAAGTACAATGTTGGCTGTAGGTTTTTAGTAGACATTTTTTACAAGTTAAGAAAGTCATTTGTATTCCTATTTTATTGAGAGTTCTTATCATGAATCGTTTTGGATTTTGGCAAATGCTTTTCTGCAACAGTTGGTATGATCATATGACTTTTCCTTTTTCAGCCTGTTTTGTGATAGATTATATAATTAATTTTTGAATGTTGAACCAGTGTTGCATACTAGAAATAAATCCCACTTAGGTGAAATAAATCCCCACTTCCTTTTATCCTTATTTGGATTTAATTTGGCTATAGTTTGTTGAGGAATTTTACATCTATGTTTATGGGAGATATTAGCCTGTAATTGTCTTTTCTTGTAATGCGTTTGTCTGGTTTCAGCATTACACTATTGCTGGCCTTGTAGAATGAGTTTGGAATTATTTCCCTACTTTTGTCCTCTGAAAGAAATTGTAGAAAATTGGTATTTTCTTTTCCTTAAATGTTTGGTAGAATTTACCAGTGAACCCATTTGGGCCTAGTGCTTTCTCTTTTGGGAGATTATTATTGAATTAATTTCTTTAATAGATATAGGCCTATTGGGATCATCTATTTCTTCCTGTGTGCTTTTTGGGAGATTGTATATTTCAAGGAATTGGTCCATTTCATATTAGTTATTGGATTGTGGGCATTGGGTTATTCATAGTATCCCTTTATTATCCTTTTAATTTCTATGGCATCTGTAGTAATGCTCTCTGTTTTATTTTTGGTTATTAGTAATTTGTGGCCTCTTTCTTTTTTAAATAGTTAGCCTGGTTAGAAGCTTATCAATCTTATTTATCTTTTCAAACAGCCAGTTTTTAATTCTTTGGTTTTCTATTGATTTTTGTGTTTTCAGGGTCATTGATTCCTACTCTAATTTCATTATTTCTTTTATTTTATTTACTTTTGATTTAATATGCTATTCTTTTTCTAGTTCCTAATGTTGAAACTTAGATTATTGGTTTGAGATTTTTTTAATTTTATAATATAAGCATTCAATGATACAAATTTCCTGTTAAGCCCTGCTTTTATTGCATCCCACAAATTTTGACAAGTCATGTTTCATTTTCATTTATTTCAAAATACTTTAAAATTGTTGAGCTATCTTCTTTAACTAATTTATTATTTAGAAGTGCATTGTTTAGTCAGTGTGTATTTTGGGATTTCCTAGTTATCTTTTTATTATTGATTTCTAGTTTAATTCCATTGTAGTCTGAGGGCATATATTGCATGATTTCTATTATTTTCAAGTTGTTAAGGCATGTTTTATGACCCAGTATATGGTCTGTCTTGTTGAATATTTGATGTGAACTTGAGAAAAAAATGCGTTTTCTGCTGTAGTTGGATGAAATAGTCTGTAGATTTCAATTATATCCAGTTGATTGATGGTGTTGTTGAGTTCAACTCTGTCCTTACTGATTTTCTGCCTGCTGGATCTGCCCATTTATGATGGAGGGGTGTGGAAATGTCCAACTATGGTAGTGGATTCATCTGTTTCTCTTTGCAATTGTATTAGTTTTGCCTCTATTAGTTTGATGCTCTTGTTAGGTACTCACATGTTAAGGGCTGGTATGTCTTCTTGGAGAATTGACCCTTTATCATTTTGTGATGCCCTTCTTTTTCTGATATATTTTTTTACTTGAAGTCTGCTCTGTCTGAAATTAATATAGCTCCTCCTCAACATTTCCACACTGAATTACATTTCAGGTTTTCCTATCCTGGCATTGATTCCTGCTGCTTGTGAGTCTCTGTTCCAGGCAGTCTTGATTCCTTGCATTTGCCTATCTGTCTCTCCAAACTGGGGGCAGCACTATGTCCTATGTCCTCCTCTCCCTTATGGATCAGCCTGTTCAGCTTTTCACTTGTTGTTAGGATGGGGTGAAAACTTTCATGCTCCTTACTTGCATAATAGGAAACCCTGTTGCTCTTAAACAGGTTCTTCTTTATCAATATCTGCATTTTTTATTACAGCCATTTGGCATGTATGAAGTGATTTCTCATTGTGATTTTGACTTGTTATTTCCCTAGAACAAATTTTTGTTTGCTTATTGATCATTCATATACCTCTTCAAAGAAATGTCTGCTTAGGTCTTTACCCATTCCTTGAGCTATTTAGCATTTTATTATTGAGTTCTAAGTGTTCTTTATGAATACCAGATATAAGTCCCTTATTAGATATAGGATTTGAAAATATTTTTTTCCATTGCACCTTGTCTTTTCACTTTGCTCATGGTATGTTTATAGCACAAAAGTTTTTTTTTTTTTTCAGATTAAGTCCAAATTTTTTTATTTTTTTCTTTTGTTGCTTATACTTTTGATGTAATATCTAAACACCTTGCTCTATCCTAAGAACTGGATAATTACTTCTATGTTTTCCTGTAAGTATTTTATCATTTTACTTCATACATTTATGTCTCTAATCCATTTTGAGTTCATATTTGAATATGGTTTGAGGAGGGGGTCTATTTTCATACTTTTGGATGTGACTATTCAGTTATCTCAGCACTTTTTGTCAAAATAACTATTCTTTTTTTTAAAGATTTTATTTGTTTTATTTGACACACAGAGACAGCAAGAGAGGGAACACAAGCAGGGAGAGTGGGAGAGGGAGAAGCAGGCTTCCCGCTGAGCAGGGAGCTCAATGTGGGGCTCGCTCCCAGGACCCTGGGCTGAACGCAGATGCTTAATGACTGAGCCACCCAGGCGCCTCAGAATAACTATTCTTTAACCATTGAATTTTCTTAATTGGTATCCTTGTTGAAAATGAATAGGTGGATCATTCTGGAGACCACTGTTCTCTTAACAAAATCAAGAATTCCAAACAATGAACATTAAATTTTATTTAATTCTTTAGTTTCTATCAACAATATTTTATAATTTTCAGAGTACAAATGTCATACTTCATTTGTTAAATTTATTCCTAATTATTTTATCATTTTGATGCAATTATAGTTGGAATTTTTTCTATAATTTTATTTTGAACTGTTCGTTGTTAAAATAAAGAAATTGAATTAATTTTTGTATAATTTTGTATATTGACCTTGTATTCTATATCTTATTAAATTTGTTTATTAGTACCCATCATTTTTAGTAGGTTTTTAAGGATTTTCTACAAACTCACGTTTTCTGTGAACACAGATAATTTTATTTATTTTCCAACCTAGATGCCTTTTATTTATTTTTCATGCCTAATTGCCCTGGTTAGAACTTCTTGTATGATTTTGAATATGAGTGGTGAGAGCAGGCATCCTTTTCCTTTTACCGATCTCAGGGGGAAAGTATTCAGTCTTTCACCATTATGTATCATGTTTGCTATTTTTTGTTTGCTTTATAGGTGCCAGTTTTAAAGTTGAGGCAATTACTTTTTTTCTAGTCTATTAAGTGTTTTTCATTTGTTAGTTTACTCTGGTTTTGGTAAAGATGTGTTGAATTTTATCAAGTTTTTTTTTTTTTTTTACTTTGCCTATTTAAATCATGTGGGTTTTTTTTTTTTTTAAGATTTATTTATTTATTTATTTGAGAGAGAGAGAGCACATGAGAGGGGGGAGGGTCAGAGGGAGAAGCAGGCTCCCCGCCGAGCAGGGAGCCGGATGCGGGACTCGATCCAGGGACTCCAGGATCATGACCTGAGCCGAAGGCAGTCGCCCAACCAACTGAGCCACCCAGGCGCCCTCATGTGGGCTTTTTAATGCCTTATTTTGTTGATATTGCACAATAATCTTTTGGCTCTTAAACCCACTGTTATATGGCAGTTATTGGAAGCTGTTGGTTGAGTGTGACAGCAGACCAGCCAGAAGGTGAACGAAGATATCAGGAAAGAGATAGTTAAAACTGGACATTTCCATTAATATGTCGTAGCAACTTTGGACACTGATCAGGGCTGATTTTTGTTGTTTACTCTTGTGTCATTCTTCAGAGGATGTAGTCTGGGTATGTGACCCACCACCCAGGGATTACTGTGGTTTTAGCCTCTTTTCTTTGATGGCTCTATTGTTTTAAACAATAGCCTGGGTATATTTTTTTGCACAGTGTTATCTAGTTAAAGCCAGCCACTTTGGAGAGGTAGCTTTGATGCCAGTCATTGAGGCTGCTGACCCCAGAGGGCTCTTCTTAGCCATCTCTTCTCTGGTTCTCCCTGTTAAACTTTTAGTGGTCGACTCTCACTTGTTGCTAGTAGAGGGATAGCAGCTTCTATTGAATTACCACCAAGATCTCTATCAATTTTGACAATGTGCTTGGGACTGAACTTCCCTAAGCTCTGTTCCAAATAAAGTCAGTCCAGTAGGTAGAGCCTGCGGACCTCTTACGGACTTTCTTATTACTCTTATGAACTTTATTTATTTGACATATAACACTGTGTAAATCTACGATGTGCAACATGTTAATTTGATACATTTATATATTGTAATATGATTGCCATTGTAGTGATACTTAGCACCCCTATCCCATTATATAATAGTGCACTATTGTCTATATTCATTATACTGTGCATTAAATATCTGTTTTGCTGCAAGTTGGTACCCTCACACAACATCAGTCTTATCCTTCCCCCATTTTCCCCATGGACTTCCTTTTCCCCTAGGCAGCCCTCCACTATAACCAGTGCTCCAAGGGTGGGCAGCAGGGACAGCAGCTCTATTCTCTTGGAATGATGATGCCCTGTTCTATTAGTTGGGTGCTGAATGGGAAGGGTAGTCCCTGTCTTCTTCAGCTCTCATTCTTCACCATGGAGTTTTTCTCCTGTTTGTGAGCTGGGGTAGGACAGTTGGGTCACAGTATTCTCAGACCACCATGTTTGGGTAGAGTCTCCATTCTGCAGACGGACACTGGGTGCAGGATAAGAGCCCCAGGTCTCATGACCATGCTTGCTTGCAGCTGTGGGGAAGGTGAGTAGTGCTGGTGACCTGCCCTTCCCTGGCACTAGACTGGGAACTGAGTTGAGTGGGAGTTTTCTCTTCTCTGCCTGAGCTAGAGCTTCTGTCACACTGGCTGGGGGACAATGAAAGGGACTGGGTCATGGCTCACATGTTCTTAGTGAGGTACAATAGGTTTTCTTCAATAAATGTCATTCCACTGGCTTGGTTGCTGTGTGCCCTTACAGATATAACCTGTCTTTAAATGGATGTTTGTTTGTTTGTTTGTTTGTTTCACAAGCTGTGACTATTTCACTGGGGACAGGATCCACTGAGTTCCTCACACACTTATTTCAGAAGTGCTCCTTCCCTTTGTTTTCATCTTTTTTTCCCTTTTCATCTGTAATCACCACTCCCCTTTCCATATTCCCATTGAAACTCACTGTAGGGAACCTTGTGCATTTACTCAATTATGTGTGTAACTTTAAATTATATGTAGTTTTGTTCTGTGGTGTTCTCTGAAAATATGCCTATCTTCCAACTTTATATGAATAGTGTTAATACATGTACACACATGCATTTTTTTAAACTCAACACTATTTACTTCAAGATCTCTTTATGCAAATCTCAAAGCTTTCAGTTCACTGTTTCTAATAACTGAAAAATATTCCATAGTACTAGTAAATAATTTAGTATATCTATGGCATTGAACAGTTCTTGGCACATAATGAACTATGTGCCTTATTGATGAAATTTCCTAGTGATGAACATGTAATGCTTGCAGCTCCCCAGTGCCATGGATAATAGTGCAGTGGGTATTCATATACGGCTCTCTTTGTGGATGTATGCATGAGGGTAACTCAAGTATTATGTCTGTGCACAGAATTACTGAGCCATTGTGAACCTTTGGGTGTATATTCCTTAAGATCTGCAGAGTGCTGTCCAGAAAGGCTACACTAGCCTTCATTCTTATTCCAAATACACAAAGCTTGTTTTTCTATAGTTGCCAACATCTGGAATTACTTAACTTCGTAAATTTTTACAACCTATACAGAAAAATATTGGTTAATTTTCAATTACCTGGGTAATAGAGTAACCATCACTTTATGAAATCAGTCATAATTTTCCTGAATATGAAAATCTTATTGTGTTCTCTGCTCATTTTTCTATTTTCACATCATTTTCAGAAAATGTATAGAATTTTTTAGTATTTTTAATGTATATGCTTTTCTGATATAGGCAGCCTTGCCTCTTAAATGTTCAAACAACTCTTAGCCCTTTGTTATACTGATAATTTTATGTACAGTGTTTTGCATTATAAACTATGTATTTGTGATCTTAAAGTGGTTCTTCATCAGTCAAAGGAGACAAAGATATTCTTTGGTATTTTTTGCTACTGTATTTGTATTTTAGCTTTTATATAAGGATATTTAATTTATGAAGATCTTCTATTGCAATATTGTGTAAATAGGTATGTAGTCTTATTTTCCACTTAGAGTTTTTATCCCAACACCATTAATTGAGCTGTTTATATTTTATATGTACAAAAATTGCATGCAAAGTTTTCATGTGCATGTGGATATGAAATTGAATTGTCTGTTCTATTCCATTTAACCACCTGTCTTTGGGTTAGTACTGCAATATTTCTTATTATTATATACCTTGTAATATAGCTTGCTATCTGGTAGGACAAGTTTATTCTCATTGCTCTTCTTTATCAAAATTGCTATAGTCTTTAAATCTTTATATACATTTGGAAAAATATGTTTAAATTCTTAAAAAATATGGAAATTTTGATCCAGAATACATTGAAATAATACATTAATGTAGAGAGGTTTGAAATTGTGACATCTTTTATTAAGTTTCTCTATCCACAAAAATTCTCTCTCTCCAGTTAATTATCCTCTTTTTCCTTTGAATAGAATTTAATTGTCAACATTAAAGTCTTCTACTTTTATTTTCAATTTATAGATATGTTTTAAACATTCATGAATATTGTTTTACCTTGCAGTATATTTTCTGGTATAAATAACCACAATTAATTTTTGCAAGGGGGTCAGTATCCATCAGATTTGCTTATTCCTTCATTGATTATATAGGTTCTTGATTCTGTTAAATTTCTAGTATAGATGATGATATCATGTGCAAATAGAATTGGTCTTTTTCCTTTAATACTTCTCATTTGTTTCAATATATTGCATTGTATTGTCCAGGACCTTCAATTCTATGTTAAAAAAAATAATAGTGATAGTGAATACACTTTGATCTTGTCTTCAAAAGACATGAGTTATGATAAAATGTTTATATGAGTTGTTACATTGTAATTTGGTATAAAAATTATCAGGTTAAAGAAGCTTCCTATTTTTGAGGGTTAATCATAAAAATGTTGAATTGCATTAGAATCTTTCTCTGTGTTTATTGAGATAATCATGTAATTTATTAATGTATTAACAATTTGAATCTCATTGGCAGATTTCCTGATATTAAAGTACTCTTGTGTTTCTTGAATTTATTTAACCATCTACGTATGTCATCATCCATTGTCAGGTGAAATATTCCAAGGACAATATTAGCAATTTAAATATGAAATAGGGCTTTGATTCTTCATCTTTGTTTTTTAAAAAGGTAATATCGGGGTGCCTGGGTGGCTCAGTGGGTGAAGCATCTGCCTTTGGTTCAGGTCATGATCCCAGGGTCCTGGGATCAAATCCCACATCAGGCTCCCGGCTCAGCAGGGAGTCTCTTCTCCCTCTCCCTTTGTACCCCCCCCACTCGTGCCTTTTCTAGCTCTCTCTCTCTCTGACAAATAAATAAAATATTTTTAAAAATGAATATCATCCTACCTGCAGTATAAAGAAATAGGATAAAGTGTACAAATAATTGTTACTTTTTTTGTAAAAAAATAATTTTACAGAGGTTAATTTTTCTTTGTAAATTTAGAAGCAGTAACACTTAAGACATTGCATTTGCGTGTGTCTGTGTAGATAAAGATCTTTAGCATTTTAATTACTTTAAGGATATTTGTCTATTCATATGTATCAATATATATTGATATATATTTATTGTTTGGGGACATGTCTACTTTTTTATAATTCCTAAATTTTAAAATTTTACATTTTATTTCTGAATTCCCTGTTTTTTTTTTTGAATAATCTTCCCAGATTTTTTTTCTTTAAATCCATTTCTACAAATCTTTTATTACTCATATTATCACTTTTAATCATAATAATGTCCCCTATGTCACTGTTTCCTTCCCTCATCTTTAGGACATTGTTGCTTCTTTTGGGGTGAATTATCTAGTTCCTATTCCAGTTTTTGCGTTCATGGTTTGCACACTTGCTCTTTTTTTTTTTCCATTCAGGTTTTCTGACAAATGTACTTAAAGTTATAAATTTCTGGGGTACTTGGGTGTTTCAGTCAGTTATGTGTCCAACTCTTGATTCCTGCTTAGGTCAGGATCTTAGGGTCCTGAGATGGAACCCTGCCTCAGGCTCTGAGCTGGACCGGGAGCCTGCTTAAGATTATCTCTCTCCTTCTCTCTCTGTCCCTCCACTCCCCCTCCCCCGCTGCTGCCAGCTTGCACTCTCTCTCTCTAAAATAAACAAACAAACAA
Organism: Neomonachus schauinslandi; assembly: GCF_002201575.2. NCBI lineage: Eukaryota > Metazoa > Chordata > Mammalia > Carnivora > Phocidae > Neomonachus > Neomonachus schauinslandi. The sequence goes on along the minus strand of NC_058404.1, from coordinate 5,407,295 downwards.
ACAAATAATAAAATAAAGTTATAGATTTCCTTTTAAATGCTGTTTTAGTAACTCATTTTACATGCACTTGAAATGTATTCCAGTTTAAAATGTTTTATGAGCTTTTAAAAAAATGATTTTTAATCCAAGGGTTGAAAGGTAGTATGTAATTTACTTTCTAGACATACACTTTTCGAAGCTCTGCTTTATTAACTGATTTCAATAGTGACAGAACATAATCTGTGTCAGATGGTTCTTTAGACTTAGAGACGTTCTCTACATTGTTCTATTTGTTGGTGCTCCATGTGCTGCCAAAAATAATATTCATATTCATTACATTTAAATTTCTATGTATATGTTTATGTGTATTTTGCATACATATACTATATGTAATATATGTGTAGAACATACTATTTCAATTTATTGTTGAAATTTTTGTATTATTTTTTAAAAATCTGAGTGACTTCTCAGTTTCCTAGAGAATATTTTAAAAACTTTGAACTATCATTGACAACTCATCTGTGGTTCCATATCCTGGAAACCAAGGACCCCTCTGGTTCAGAGCTTTGTCCCAAATCCTGCTGAGTCTGATGGGGCCAGCACTCTGCAGTGTGAGCCCCGTAGCCACTGCAGAGAAGGGAGAGAGGCATCTGGCTGCTTGTACTTATTTATCATCTTTCTGGAAACACAAACTAAGTATTCAAATGACATTTAAAAACAATGTTACAGACATTTTATGCTTTCCTGATTTCAGTATTACTGCCAGTCATTTTATAAACAACTTTAACATTTTGATCTTCTAGTTTTATTTTTGATGGACTGAAAGGTCTCTGTAAGTACTATTTGTACATGAATATTGTGTGAGCGAGTTGTCTGAGTGCTTGCCTATCTAACAGTACATTTAATTTGTCTTAAAGCAAGACCAACTCTTACACACACACAGTGATTTGGAACTGCTTTCCCTTTTTCCTCCATCAAAGGACTTCTGTAAGACCTGTTTCTTGTTTTTGTTATGGTGACAGACACATCTGAAACTGTATGATTTTGTGTTATTTGTAGGTAGCGTTTTGGCTTTTGACTTCATATTTTAGGGTCACTTCTCTTTTCTTTTTTAAGTCAGGTGTTATTTGGGTATCTGATCTATGAACTCTTTCCCCCCTGTGTATTGTCCCTTAAATGATTTGAAATCATTCCAGGACTGATTTTTTTTTTCCTTCACAATAATAAGGTTGTGAGTGGTCCCTGGTACTGAGGACAGTCTATACTACCGCTTGAAGTTCCTTCTGTCTGCACCGAGCAGGTGGCTTGGTGCACATCAGTCCTTTGCATTGTCTCTTCTGGGAATGGTGTCCTCATTCCCAATGTGAGGCTTAACTGATTCCCTCTGAGAATCCCTGCTGTTCTATGTTCTGTCATATGCTGTTGTGTTTGAGACTTCTGCCATCACAGTGTATTTATACACATGGGGAAGACAGCCATGAAGATGTTTTGCCCCCTTCAGAACCCAGCAGATGTATGAAGGCAGGTGATCACTAAGCTTTCAGCCAAGTTATGGAACCTGGGTGTCTGCAGTAGGGAGCACAGAGCATTGAAGGGAGGAGGTGGGATGCTTTCATCTTGATTTCACTGAGCATGGCTTCTCTTTCATGAGTTAATCTCAAAGCTTACTTCCTTCTGTGTTTAGATCTTGCATCTTTGAGAGAAAATATTCCTGGTGTGGTCTTGAGACAGTTGTTACTATTTGTGTTCAGCCTACTTCTCTTCTGTTCTGAATCACACATACATTTTTGTGGATAGTGAGGGAGCACTGGTATTGTGACACTGAGATACGAGAATATTATTTAAATCATAAAACTTGACATACCACTCGAGGAAAACAATCCCCAATTTCACCTCTCTCTTCTAAACAGGTGTTTTTGGATACAATTATAGAGCAGTATTTCCAAAGTAACTGAATCTGAAAACTGGCCACAGTTTTGAACCTTAATTTTGATGGTAGGCATTGTCAGTGCCAGGGCAATGTAGAAAACCACCTCCCTGGTGTTATGGCTGAAATGGGTGTGTTCCAAATGAGGAGTCAGTACACCTTGGGGAGGCCACCCTCTTAAGATGTTGTATCAACCATTGACAACAAAGCACTCGTTGACTTGGTATCCTCTGCTTCTTTCTGAAGAACATAAGGCACACTGGGAACTTTTTATCCCACCCCACCCATCCTCTGTGGGTTTCCTCTCGGGTCCCTGGTATCTTGTCTTCAAACCAATGCCATGTTCCTAAATATAAAATAAAATATCAAAGACATGCTATGAGAAGACTCAATCTGGAATGTAAGTCAATGCAAAAATCTCAATGGAAGGACCAGTTTTCCTTTGCTTGAAATAGTAGTTTTGCTATGAACATTACATTCTATTACTGATTTATTTTTTAAATGTAAGGAGAGAAAGATATATTTTTACTGCATTGCTGCCAGTTCTTCTCTCTCAACAGACATTCTAAGTCCACAGAAATAGCCAGGTTGCAATCTAATGTCATAATATCAAGAAGTTTGTAATGAGAGGGAAAGCTCTTTATTTCAGCATTCAAGGCAGGGATGGCTTTACTCTGGGAGGAAGAACACAACTGATTCCAGAGTCAATTTTAGTAAATGCTTAAAAACTCAGTTTCAGACAACTGGGAACCAAGCACAGATCCATTAGAAAACCCCAGAGAAACCTCATGTGTCTGGATTTATGCTGTTTGAGGAGTCACTGTTACTTCTTCAAAGCATTTTGGATATAAACCAAATTGAGAAGATAGGAAGAATGCAGAATGATATTTGGCATTTTACCATCTGGAAAAGTGCATGCTTATGCCTTTAGTCAATCTTTTAATAAGAATCAATTTAGAATCCCCTTTTATATTTTCCTTGTAACACTTCACAAAAGCTTTATTTAAAATCCAAAACTCTACTGAGATTAATTTTTGACAAATGTCTAACTTTTTGAAATGAGGATTCCTAATCATTTCACTGTGGTTCAAATACACCCAGGACTGATTATTCTAAATAAAAATGAACTAGTAATGAATGAATGAACGTTACTATAGTTTCTTGGGGATGACACAGTACATAGCAAGAAAAGAAGTAAGAGAAATAGGATTTTTTTCCCCTTTAATTTTTTTTTTTTTAATTTTAGATGTTGCCAGAAAAATCTTAATATTATATTATTTAAGGTTATTTTTTCTTTTTAAAAACGGCATTGGCAAGACTGCAGTTGGACTGGAAATGTGAACTCTATCTCATGGCTACCAGAAGGCATGGGGATTAAGATTGCTTCCTGTATATATGCATTTACAGAAACCTTTCATGTGGAGTTTGGCCAGGGAATTGAGAGTGCCTTTTAGACAGTTGAGTATTGCCTCCTTTTTTTTTTTTTCTATTCTTTCTTTCCAGCACTTTCTATGCTCCTACCCATCATTGTAGCTCCTACTTAAGATCTGTAAGAAACCACATCATCTTTGTTTTATAAAGGAGCCCACCGAGTACAAGAGTAAATTTGAGTGGTGATCTGTAATGTCATTTCTAGTTTTAATATTCCACGAATCTAGTATGTTTCTCAATTTTAAAAGAAAACATGCCATTATGAATGCATGTGTCTTTTTAGTACAGATTTTTAAACATTTGATATATAACTACATGACAAGTGCATAGATGTCATGTTCAGAAAATATGAATAAAGAGGCAAACATATTGAGAGGCGCTCCTGTTCTGTTTTCCTGAGAGTGTGTTATATCCAGTGACCATTATTAGTCTTTTGTGGTTGAATGGCTCAGCTAGAGTTCCTGACAGATGTCTTCTACAAGTAAAAGTGGAAAACAAAGTGGAAAGGGGACGTGGCATTAGTGAGTAATCAGCAGATGTGTCCTTAAAGGAGATACAGCTCTAAATAGCTTTTTGAAGGCATCATTCTGGGACTTGATTCCCTCCCATGTAAGATGAGGGAGTTGAGTTTGGTGGTTTCTGAGGTCTCTTCTCACTCTGTATTTCTGAGATTCTGTTTAATATTCACCAATTCCAAAGTTATTCAACTACAGAGAATGAACAGCTACATAGCAATGTCTTCAAAGTTCTACTCATGGAGCTAAGTGCAATAGAAATTTACCTTAACCTTGATACAAGTTAGAGAGAGCAAATGAAATGGAAAACATCAGCCAAAATGCCAAAGTCAGATTAAAATAAAATGGAAATCTAGATTTTACTCTATTAGATGTATTAATTTGACTTTCCTTCTTTACTGCATTTGTAGTAATGCTGTTTGACGTTAGTATTAGGAAGTCAACTTAAAACATTGTTAATTCAGCTAAGTGTCAGATTCTTGTTCAAGTCTGAAGAGTTCAGGTAAAAAAGAGGAAAGCAGTGGTTATCATTTCTAGAAGAGCTATATATTCAAAATGTGCATTTATGTAAGTAGAGTGTAACTCTGAACAAGACACTAGTGTAATTACCAGCTAACTAGTTATTGTGATGCAGTAGAAGAGAGTCTCATAAAACATACATAGATTCAAGATTTTGTTAATTTCACAAGCTGTGAACGATGGTAGTAGTAATGACTTCAGGTAGGAGACTATTACAATGGTCCACAGCAGTGAGAAATGATAGGAACCCTGGACTAAAATTTTGCCAATAAAGATAATAAGAGTTAACATTTATGGAGTGCTGATTGTGTGCTGGGCACTTTTCTGTGTGTTATACATGAATTAGTTAATTTAATTCCCATTATGACTTGTGATCATAATCTCAGGTGTAAAATGAAGATGCCCTGTGTGACTCCAAAGCCCATGCCTTTAATCATTATCTTAACTCTGTGTTTTCAAGTTCAGAAGGCCAATGAGGGACATATTTGATGAAAGATCAGGTGCTGAAAACAAAAAACAGTGGGGGTCACTTTGTTGTAACTTGTCATGCAGAGCCACAGTGAGCCAAGTATGAACTCTTCCAAAAATTTTCTGACTAGTAAATATGTATATATTTGCATGCATATTTATACTCTATTTGTGATATCACAAGCACCTCACTGATACCTTAAAAATTCTTCTGAGGTGTTTATTAACACTGTGTTTCAGAAGTTGAGTGTCTGAGATCTGAGGTCGATCATCTGAATTCAAACAGATTTAGATCCTTCTTTTCTAGTCACAAATCCAGGTCTGTTTGTTTTTTTCCATGACACTGCAGATTAATGAGGATTCAGGAAGAAGAGAAGCAAGGTAGCACCAGCCCTGTTGACTTATTTATTTTGCAAATAACAATCCGGCAGAGAGATTTTCCTGAGTTTCTTTTTTTGTAAGATTATAGTTCTCAGCCAGGTAAATGCTGGTCTGACTTAGGTTATGATATTGATGGCTCAATTGATATTCATGAACCTTGATATTTATTAGCTCATCATTGGAACTCAAAGATGGATTTTTAAATTCATCCCAGAGGCCTTGGGAAGGTGGACAGTATTACTTCTTATGTGACTATTGTGCAAATGGATTTATTTCTTTTCCTATTGAAAGTGGGTCATACTCCCAAGAGTTCTTCATGCAAATATGGAATTCAGGATTAGAGGTTTGATTGATTCTTCTTGTTTGCCTCTAGAAAGAATAAGATGAAACAGAATCAATCAATCCATTAGACTTCAATAACTGGCTCAAAATGTCCTGTCATGTATTTAAGTGGGGAAAAAAACCTGAAAAAAAAAAAAAAAGAAAGAAAAAAAGGGAAATGCATTAAAATTGTTTCATGTATGAGAAAGAACAATTTGAATCAGTCATCATAGATAAGTGTGCTTTTAGCAGTTAAAATGAATTCAGAGGTCCTGGAAGAGCTGAATAATTTAAGCAGACTTTATTTTTATTTGGGCATGTCTCTTCTAATAATGCAGCAATAGGGTACCTCTTTGGGTCTATACTAATTAGTTAGCAATAAAAAGAGAGATGGCGTCCTTCATTTATTTCGATTTTTCCTCTTAAAAATAGAGTGTCCCAAAACTCTTGGGATCTCAGCTGATTTCACTAGATCTGAGAAAGGAAGCGTATGTATTCAAACCTGAAAGGTGTACAAGGAACAAAGTCGTGTGGGGCACTAATGATATCCCGAGTAGGTTTTGCTAGCTCATATAGTTATGCAGGACACAGCCAGAATGAATCATCCTTAAATCTATTCAGTGTGGCACAAATATTCAGCAATTTGACACAGTATTCATTAAGCAAATTAAGGAAGCTTTGAAAGGAAGCCTCAGTGGGTATTTGAAGTAATATAGCAAGGAGAGCCAGATTAGGGCGATGTTGTAAAATCCACAGATGGAGGTGTAAATAAGGCTTGGCAATTTGAAGTGGAGCAGAGTATGTCTTATGTTTTCCTATCTTAATAGTTTTTCCACGAGAGTTTAACTAACTTCATGGTTTGCTGTTCACCTTTGTGGTGGAGGTGGGACGAGGGGTTTTATTTCCAATTTTGTTAATCTCTGCCTAAATCACTTCATAGAATTTACATAGTTGGCTCTAGTATTCATATTTATGTTTATATTTCTATTTTGCCTGATTTGCTCAAGTAGGGAATGTGAACCATAATGGGGAAGTTGAGCTTCATGCCAACATGTACCTCGTTTTGACAGTGCTCAACCCTTTCTTTACATTGGATACTTTTCAGATTAGGAACGTGGAGTGAGTGCTCCTATTTTATAGGTAGATCACTAACATGGCAAAGAAATATTCTGGCTTTATATTCAATATCAAGAACATTGAATCCTTTCATATTCCTCCAAAAACCTTCTCACTCTTTGTTTTGGGGATGTTGACAAATTGGAAAAAAAATAGAATCAGGAAATATATCATTAATATTTCTATATCTTATTGTTTTATTTGTCCAAATCACTTATATTCCCCAAGGATTATATTGATGGGAATCAGAATTTTACAATGTATGTAAAATATATTCTTTTTACCACTTAAAAAAAAGCACTTTCTTTAACATAGCTCTTAGCCTAATACAGTAGGTGATCAACAGACTTACAGTAAATAAAGCCATAGTTAAAAGAATTGGTAAACACAAGATAACCCCTTGATTCTTTCCAAAATGTAATTGGAAAAGCCAAGAATGAGAATGTCAGCCATTTGCAAAACCATGTTCATGGTAGCTACTTAAACAGTTTGCAGCATTAATTTTGTCATTTTTTTTTTAAAGATTTTATTTATTTGAGAGAGAGAGAATGAGAGAGAAAGAACACATGAGAGGGGATAGGGTCAGAGGGCGAAGCAGACTCCCTGCCAAGCAGGGAGCCCAATGCGGGACTCAATCCAGGGACTCCAGGATCATGACCTGAGCTGAAGGCAGTTGCTTAACCAACTGAGCCACCCAGGCGCCCCTGTCATCTTTTAAAGAGATGTCGGAACTTGACATTCCAGTGTTTCTGAGACGTTGTCCCTCAGCTTCTGCCATCCACTTGAATCGCCTCACCTGATAGCATATTGGGAGGTGGATGGTAGAGTGAATTTCAGACTCAGTCTCTCCTCTGATTTCCCTCTTTCTCTCCTCTTTTAGAAATAAAGAGATCCATAAGCTTCTTCTACATGTGGTTAAGTCGAAGGTTTATTTTCTACTCTTTCTCAGTTGCCAAACGGCAGGGCTCACTATAACCATAGGCTCTTTCCTAATACCCAGCATTTTTCCATGGAACATTCATCAGTTGGCACTGGAATTTGGGGAGACTCATATTATTATTGCGTCATACAGAATAAGATATTATGAGATTCATAATTGTGCAGTTAAATGGTAACCAAATTTCCAGATATTTCATAAAGTTTTGAATGTTTCATCATGGTTTCAGATGCGAGATGTGTGCAGAGCAGACTTATGATCTGAGGGATTATAAATGCTTCATATTTTAGTTGGTTATCCCCACTATATTGATACAGGGAGGTGATTTTTCCAGGTGTGTAAATGGTTGCTCATAGATCTCTAAGTGGACTTGTTTCAAAGGACAATAACATGAGTTTGGAGTTCAGAGTTGATGTCAAGACTAAACACATAAAGGGCGCCTGGGTGGCTCAGTTGGTTAAGCGACTGCCTTCGGCTCAGGTCATGATCCTGGAGTCCCGGGATTGAGCCTCACATCGGGCTCCCTGCTCAGCAGGGAGTCTGCTTCTCCTTCTGACTCTCCTCCCTCTCATGCTCTCTGTCTCTCATTCTCTCTCTCGCAAATAAATAAAATCTTAAAAAAAAAAAAGACTAAACACATAAATATGCAAGTCTTTGGGGGTACACAGAACTAATGTGTTCACCTTGTAAGTGAATAAAATAAGAAGAAAAAATAAGTCCCAGGAATGAGTCTTGAACATTCCAATGCATTAAGTTAGTTAAGAGTCCTCAAAAGTCGGGGAACCTGGGTGGCTCAGTTGGTTAAGTGACTGCCTTCGGCTCAGGTCATGATCCCAGGGTCCTGGGATCAAGCCCCATGTCGGGCTCCCTGCTCCGTGGGAAGCCTCCTCCCCCTCCTCCTGTCTGCTACTCTTCCTGCTTGTTCTCTCTCTCTTTCTGTCAAGTGAATAAATAAAATCTTAAAAAAAAAAAAAGAGTCCTCAAAAGTAGCCTGAGAAGGAGGGGACAGTATGGAAAGAAAGAAAATCACATACTGTATTGAGCAAAGCAGTGTATTTTGTAGGCTAAAGAGAACATGTTTCAAACACGAGGGAGTAATCCACCGTGTGAGGGATGTTGAGGCTTACCAAGAAGATGTCTGAGAATTGTCCACTGGCTTTGGCAATGTGGAGATTGTCAAAGACCCAGGGAGGAGCCGGGAAAGGACAAAAGCCTAGTAAGTGTAAATTCAAGAGAGGATGAAGGGTGCAGACAAGGGGAAGTTGAGATTATGGCATAGACCAGGAGCGCTTACACATGATGGGTGAAGGAATAGGTATTGTTAATAGGCAGCTTTTGATTCTTTTTACAATTGAGTTTCATATTTGTTAAGATCAGCCTTATTACTACACGTTGATTTGCTGATGTTAGTGATCTACTAATGGGGAGGGAGATGATGCAGAAGATAAGAAGAGAAAACTGCTGAAGCACATTGCTCAGGTACGCAAGGAGGAATCTGATCCAGCACATAAAGTGAGGTATTGATATTAGGTACAATGTATAGAGTAATATCCTTGATATGGGGGATTGAGTTGCTGTGCATTAGTGAATTTCCCCCAAGAAGTGAAGCCTGCCTATTATTTTTAGGATTTTTAGGACAAATCATCTGAAAGTGATTACATACCCTATGTTAAAAAAATATTTTTGCTCTCAAATCATTCTAAGTCTCTAATATGAACTTAATATGCCGTGCATTATGCAGGCAGTTGATTCATAGACTTTTTCTCTTCAAGTTGTCTTTCTAAGAATTGTTTTATCATCATAGATACTAGAGATTTTCTCATTGTAGGAAATGCATCAGTTAGGGTAGTCAGGAATAGAAGTACACACTGATTGGCACAGGGAAGTTTTAATATAAAGAATTATTAACTGTTTGTAGGAAATTAGATAGTAAGATGAGATAGGTGGAACACTAAAGAATGCCCTGGGACTGAGAGAGAATGCGCAAGGACAGGACAGGCTTGGAGGTGGTCAGCTTCCAGTCCTGGGATTCAGATCTCAATGGGGAAGGTGTGTCTGTAGCCCGGTGGATGGAGGAAACTCACTGGGTTGCCTTAACCTAGTACACACACGTTGGTCTGAGCTGGCAGGAAGGATTGGCAGGCTGGAAGCCTTCAACTGTAGCACAGGTGGGCTGAGACTGTTGCATTGACAATGCGATAGGTGGGCAGGAGACTCTAGCAGGACAGTAGCAGGCCATATCTGGTGGAAAAAACTATGAGACAGATCCGACATGTGGGAAACCCTCTGTCAGGAGACAGGCAGGCTGAAGGTGGCAGGCAAGCAACCAAAGATAGGAAAACTCATATTGTCTTAAGAAATCCAAAACACAGACCAGGCTTAGCAGGTTGGAAGATGGGTGCCACTGGGTGTCTCTTAGATAATAGAAGCAACACAGCAAGCACAGGGATGCCTTCCTGCTGCAGGGCTCCTCCAGCGACGACCGATGGCAAAGGGGGGTGTGTGTTTATTTCATCCAACTTTCTCATCCTAAGCAGGACACTGCTCTATTTATCTCAATTTTCCTTACTGTTGTTAAACCTCTCTTATTATCCCATGTGTGGGTTATAGATGATCAGATTGCTCTTGAAGTTTTTCTGGTCAAAGACATTTTTTTAGAAACTTTTAACCACATTTTTAAGCAATGGGGAGTGGCAAAATTATCCCATTCTAGAGGCACAAACAGGTACTTTAAATCACAGCCTACCATATTAAGCTACCTTAAATTATATAATGAGGTTTTAATAACTAGAGCATCCTATTCTATTTCTCTAATAAAGGAATTTTTCCATAAGGACTTTTTTACATGCAAAGTCACCAAATTTAACGAGCTCCCATATGTAAACAAATAATATAAGCCACCTATTCTGAAATAGAATATATGACATGTATGTTATCTGTTCTATAATGGACCAGTCATTCTGATGGAAAAGAGACCAGACAAACTATTATGTAATCTGGTATATTCCCTATCAGACCATCTTCTGTCTGTCAACTCTATGATGATACAGCATCTGACTAGTACATTCAGTTGAGATTTCTGGATGATGTTTCTGAGACACTAACATCATTACAAAACGTATCAAGATTTCTTTACTAAAGCTTCTTAGAAGATAGTTTTTCTATGAAATCTGATCCTGTAAGTGGAGACCACTCAAATCTGCCAGTAGTACATTCTCCTATGTTGGGAAAGGAAGTTAGCAGCAGGCCAAAATCTTTTCTCTACCTTTACCTGAGTAAGTAAAAAGGAAAGAAAGAAAAGCAATGTCATCAAAAATTGAAAATATACAAATAACATACCAAATAGCAAATACATGAATGCCATTGGCTAGCAGGAAAATCTTTATCTATAGAATGCTTTCTACAAGAGGTACTTGGGCTTTCTAGGATTTCTTGGGCGAAGGAAACCTGAAATTCATTAATTTGTGGGGTGTGGTTCCATGGAAAATGTCAAGTAGCCACTAGAGTATAAAAGGGAGAATATAAAAGAATATTTCAAGATTGAAATGGCTTCCTTCCATTTAATATAAACCACACTCATCACTTAGAGATTTCCTTTGTTAAATCTGGACAAGAGCATATTTCATGTGGAGTATATGATGTGCAATAAGTGATTTGTTGATTTTAGACACTGATGGTTGGTATTTAACTAAGTGCCATCACAATAATTTTGAAGTAATTGTAAAAATTGCACTAGCTTTAGAAGATAGCCTAATTCCAAAGCAATGGCAGGATGCATTTCCCAGTTCTTTGCTTGGCTATCCACAGTTACAAAATGGTGAATAAGGAGCACTCAACCAAAATTATGAACTAATTTCTTTGAAAGTAGACAAAAATTAACTCTAGACTCATCTAGGAGCAATGGAAATGTTTTATATATAGCTTTTTAAAAATTGAAGTATGATTGACATACAGTGTTAATTGGTTTCAGGTTCAGGTGCACAATGTAATGACGGGGCAACAGTGTATGTTATGCTATATTCACCCAAGCGTAGCTACCACTTGTCAGTGTAACTGACTATTTTGTTGGTCTTGCTTTTCTTCCCTTTTGGTATTTCTTGTGGAAAATCTGAATGTTTATGGAGCTCCCAGATGAGCATAAGGAAGGCATCGCTACCTCAAGACTTTTGTCTTTTATGAAGAGACATAGTGGAATGAGGGAAAGACTGGGCACAGCAACACATTCCCCTCAGCCCCCATGCCTCCAGGGCACAAAACAATACGTATTGGCCGAACGAAACCACCATTCAATGTTAACAACTTGTGGTTGGGACTTAAAACTTTCAGTGCCTGGAGGTTTTTGTTGACTTGGTTTATAGAAAACAGCAAAGCTCTTTCAAAGGTATTCCTTTGCTCCAGTATTCCTTTCCAGTTTCTACTTTGTTATATCAATTCCCTTTTGTAAAAAATCACAGTATTGTTTGACAATACTAAACTCTAAAAATAAGAGCATCATTGATTCTCTTCACCAGATCTCTGGGCATTTCACAGTTATGTAATTAAATATCTGCAGTAGAGTTAATGAACCAAAATATCAGCTACTCTCTATCATAACTTGATGAAAGATCTCTGTTTATTTGGCCTTCTGTGTTTTAAATTAAGATCTTAGTAAAGGTATTGAAACTTTTAAATTCTTTTATTCATTATTTATATTAATTTATTTACATTTCTGGTTTTTTAAATAAATAAATTGCATAAAGATCACATTTACTCTTATGTGTGTTTGAAATATCTTGAGATTAAACTATGTGTAAAATGAGCTAGAGTGACTTTGAAGGACAGATGATATTAAAGTGGGAATTAAGGAAGACCATGTATTTCCTACACACAAACATTCAAATTAGGTAAATTTACAGTTAGGAATAGCATCTTTTCCTGTAAACTACAAGATATATAATATTTTCACTTGTGGTACTCTAGATGTTTTATTGCAGCCCTTTCCATGAATGATGAAATAAGACATACCAGCTTCTGATACGGTGCACCTGTTTTTCCCTTCTCCATGTTTTCTCTGTTTTTCGTTGCCTGTATTTGACCTCCAAGGGTTTTCAGAAGCTTGAGTGGGGCTGAATAAAATCTATGATACATTCATGTCTGTGATAATCCCAGAACTATGTTCTTAGTTCAGCTCTGCCATATGCTGCACACAAATGCACTTAGCAGCTCTTTTTAAGAGCTTTTAGCTATTATCACATGCAGAAAATTTTCTGAAAAAGTGGTATATCTAATTAAGTCCAATTCTTTAGATCTTAGAGTCACAGAAGCAAAATTTTTGATGCCTAATATTTTATTTTAGTATTGTCTAAGGCAAAATTCAGAGATATTTTTAAAGGAAAGGATGAATTCTGGATAACTATAAATTTAAACTCAAAATGATTGTTACTTATTTAGTCACATATTTACTTTTTTAAGCAACACAATTTTCCCAGATGCTACTATGTATTAAAATATGTTGCTATAATGTCAAAGAAACACATCATCATTCTTGCCATCGTGAAATTGAGGTATCATAAGGAGAGATAGACATTAATCAGTTAATCACAACATCCAAAACAATGAAGAACTACAATGGTGCTAATTGATAGGAAAAGATGATATATTAATTGATGAATATAGAATATAGCTAGATGACCTAACCTAAGAGTTAAATAAAATGTCTTAATAGTAGTATGACTGAGTTAAGATTTGTGGTAGGGAGAAGAAACTATTCATTCAAATGCTATAAAACAGACGAGAGTGGGACCTGTTTTAAGTGATGATTATCACTAAGGAACACAAGGCAGTGTGGCTTGGGGAGATATCATGAGGGAGAGCATGGTATAAAGGGAGGATGGACAAACAATACAGAAGTACCTTGTAGGTTGGGGCATAAATCGATTTAGGGATATGAATTAGGAGACTGTTGAACACTATAAGAAAGGAATTATGGTGTTTTCTGTAACATATTTGTGGCAGAGATGGGTGGGTGGTATAAATTTTGAAAGGCTTTATAGGTAAAATGTGAGATACCTTGAGATATCTACATAGAAAGATAAAGCAGGCAGACAGGGTATGTGGGTCTGGAACTTAGAGGAGAAGTTGGAGATGCCTGTGTGAGGGCTGGGACCTCATGTAATTTGCTTTCTGACACTTGGGGCAATGTTTGGCACATAGCGAGTACTCAGTACATAATTCATGGATTAGTAAATGATAAGTTAGTGAGGATTTTGCATCCAGGTGATAATTCTAGCCATGGGTACTGATGAGTCTGTTAGGAGATATAGTCCGGAGTGAGGAGGTGGGTCGGGAAAGAGACATAGCTGGCAACATTATTGGATCACTGAGAGGGTGAACCTTAAATGAGATTGAGAACAAGGGACCAGACAAAGAGGCATTGAATGGTGGCGGTTACTGCTAAAAAATCACATGGATTAAAAATTGGGTGTTGTCCTCAGGATCTGTCTAGATGGTGCAAATGTATAATGATAAAAGAGAGCAAATGTAGGAACCAGGTGGGAAAGCCTGGAAATTGTGTTGGTGTGGAAGTGGGGAAAATGAACCACATGGGAAGTGTTCACCGTGGAGAGAAGGCAGAAGGATGGTAGCCAAGACACACATGAGATCAGGAAAGAGTTGAGTTAAAAAAAAAAAAAAAAGTTAGAAATACTTGACCAGACTAGAAAGCTCATGGGAAGAGTGGAACTGATACTAAGGAGTTGAATATTCAAGAAAAAATGGGAAATTGATAGTATAATATTCCAAACTGATAGTATAAATAAGGTAGGAACCTTCAGTTGTTACTTGGAGATGTGTTCCTTCGTGATAATTGTGAGAATCTAGCAAGCAGGGTTATGAATCTGCGTTTCCTGTTTCACTGTTTTAAACTTCATTGTGTGTGTGTGTGTGTGTGTGTGTGAGAGAGAGAGAGAGAGACAGACAGAGACAGAGAGAAACAGAGAAACAGAGAGTGTGCGCAGATCATAAGTGCTCACACTGATGCACTGAGACCATCATAAAATTCCGTGCTGATGATAGTATTCTAGCACTTGCTATTTTCCCTCTGCTGTTTTCTTCCATATCTGCTGTGTTGCTTAAAATGCCTTGAGTATATTATCTCTTTCTAAACAACATCAGCATCAAGACATAAAATTTCTGCATTTTCAATTCTGAAAAATCTGCTTAAGTTTGCCAAGCATTGAAACATTGTATAAACAGCTATTGGCTTACTCGGTTCTCAGATTTTCCCTGGAGGCTTCTTGGAACTTTTCTGTAATTACTTTTGTCTATCAAGGGACCCATAAAAACCACTGAGATTGTTGCTTGTTTCAGGCATTGTCTGGGTACATTGACATTCTCTGTGGTGTTGAAAATATTCTCCATACTCTTTGCAGAAAAGAATAGCTTGGTTCACATAAGAACCAGACATAATGATTTTCCAGAGAATTTGTAGAATGCCAGATAAGCCTACGTTTGCATATGGCTAACTGGAAGAGACAGGATGTAGAGTTACCCTGTGGCCCACCCACCGATCTTGCATTCCATCCACTCAGTGTCATTAATTAGATTAGGGGATTCATTATGTTGAATTTATCGTGAGCTAGATATACAGATTTTTCTTGATGAGAAAGAAGATGTCAATGATTAGAGTGTGAGTTAGTTGTGAGTTGACAATTCTATCTAACTGGCAGAGTGAGAAGATACATATGTAAGCTTTTTCTCCTTTTGGGATACAGAAAAAATCTTGACTCTGATGCTTCTTCAAAAAATGTAGATTAAATAACAACTAACAGAATAAAAATCAATTTTCTGAGGCAAAAAATAAAAGATACCAACTATTTTTAATTGGAACTATGTCTGTCAGACAAAAAAATGAACTGCTTGATTTACATCATACATTTCTGAAATTGACTTTTTAAATAACTTTTATCTTGATTTTAGGCATATAGAAAATTATCAAAAATAATACAGAGTTCACATATACCCTTTATCTAGCTTTTGCTAATGTTAAAAATCTTACCATAACCAGTGATCATAACCATGACAGTGATCAAAAATCAAAAATTTCAGTTGGGATAATTCAGAGTTCCTCAGATTTCCCCAAGTGTCCTGTTTTTGTTATGGGATTCAAGTGGGATGTCACATTATATTTAGTTGTCTATTATCATTTTAATCTTCAATTCTTGACAGCCCCTCTTTTTTTTTTTTTTTTTGTGGTGATGGTGGTAGGGATGTCTCTTGTGCCCTTGACATTTTGAAGGGTACTGGTTATTCTATAGAAAGTTATTCTATAGAAAGTCCCTTAATTTGTATTTTCTGATTCAACTGAGGTTATATATTTTTGACAAGAGTGTTACAACAGTGATGTGTCTTTCTTGATGCATAAACTCAGGGTACATAATATAAATGTTTTATTACTGATAATAAAATTATTTCTTTAGTTAAAGTGATATTACTAAGTCTCTGTACTGTAAAGTTACTATGTTTTTCATTTTTTAATTTAAATAACTTGGGAGATATCTTTACATTTTGTAATTATATTCTTTCTCTTCAAAATTTACCCAATAATTTTGGCATCCATTAATGGCTCTTGCTTGCAGTAATTATCACTGTGCAATGCCAGTGGTGTTTTTTATTATTCTAACTCTTGAAAAAATTATTTTTTGTAATTATGAAATTATTTACTCATGTCAGTATGGATGCATGATTATTTTATTCTGTATATTATGATCTGGTACTTTTTAAAATTTAATCTGTTGCTCAGATTGTTCCAGTTTTGGCCACTGAAGCTCTTTACAGTTGTTTTCTTGATTTCATTTCAACATGCATCCACCCTGTTTTGAGCAATTCCTTATTTTATGACACTACATTGTAACACTACTATTATTCCAGGCTCATCTTGAGTTATAGTTGATTCTTGAGAAACTCCTGCTGTTCTTCTGTGTCTACATTAACATCCTGAACACATATTTTAATAGAAGTTGAGAAATGAAAGTTACATTGTTTTCAAATGTTTCTCTCTCCAAACTTTGTAATAAATAGAGAATTGGAAACTTACTTTGCCTTGATGATAACTATGGGACTATTACTCCAAGGCTATGGATGTATCTAGGTAAATGGGCCAGGTAGTGATACTTCTCTATCACACTTAATGAGGAGTAAACAAAATAAAGCTGTTAATTGTCCCAGATTTCAGAATGTCTAAAAATCCTTGTGCAGTGAAAGATCAAATAAATCATTCACCCATTCATTCACACAGCTGGTTGGCACATTAAACAGAGCAGGTCAGAGAAAGAAAACAGGTGCCTGATCTCAGTAAGATTGAAGTATAAAGGCAGAACACATCAATTGAATTTTCATAAAATATAATTACAAGCTCCAAGGGCTAGCAATTAAAATCAGAGATGGAAATTTAAAAGCAATATAATTTATTATAGCATCAAAAACATAAAATACTTTGAGATAAAGTATTAGGAATTAAAATATTTCAAGGACTTGTAAAATGAAAACCACCAAACATTGCTTAAAGAAATCAAAGAAAACCTAAATAAGTGGAAAGATATACCGTGTTCATGTGTCAGAAGACTAAATCTAATTAAGAAATCAATTTTTCCCAATTTGAATTATAAATTCAATGCAATCCCAAGCAGTATTCTGTCAGATTTTTGTACAAATTAACAAAATGATTCTAAAATTTATATGGAATTTCAGAAGACCTGGACTAGCCTATAGTTTAAAAAGAAGGGGAGGATGAACATTACCAGATTTTAAAAATATTATAAGGATAATTAATCAAGTCAGTGTGGTATTCATGAAAAGATAATCAAAAGAGATCAATGAAGCAGAAGAAAAAGTCCATAAATAAACCTAAACATAAAGGGACAGCTGATTTTTGAAAAAAGA
Source organism: Neomonachus schauinslandi (assembly GCF_002201575.2). Classification (NCBI taxonomy): domain Eukaryota; kingdom Metazoa; phylum Chordata; class Mammalia; order Carnivora; family Phocidae; genus Neomonachus; species Neomonachus schauinslandi. The sequence goes on along the minus strand of NC_058404.1, from coordinate 5,389,783 downwards.
TACAAAGGCAGCTTCGTGGAGAAAAGAGGGTCTTTTCCATAAATGATGCTGGGTATTCATCCATATGCAAAAATATAAACTCTGGTCCTTCATACCATATAAAAAATGTTAGCCCAAGTGGGTCATAAATCTCAATGCAAAACTTAATACTATAAAAATTCTAGAAGAAAACATAGGAGAATACATTTGTGAACTTAATTTAGCAAGTATGAGATATAACACCAAAAGCAAGATCCATAAATCCACTATTTGTTAAATTGGATTTCATAAGCATTAAGAACTCCTATTCTTCCAAAAACATTGTTCAGAGAATGATGGGAAAAGACTCCGACCTTGGAAAAACTATTTGAAAATCATGAATTTAATAATAGGCTTATGTTGGGAAATTATAATGAATTATCAAAGTTCAGTAAGAGGAAAATGACCCATTAAAAATAGACAACTTTTAACAGGTACTTCATCAAAGAATATATATGAGTGATGTAATTTTCAGGCAAAATAACATCAATGTAATTTTAAATTTCACTTAAAAGTACATTAATAGGGGTGCCTGGGTGGCTCAGTCAGTTAAGCTCCTGATTCTTAATTCTGCTCAGGTCATAATCTCAGGGTGGTAAGATTGAGCCCCACATCCAGCTTCATGCTGAACATTGAGCCTACTTGAGATTCTCTTTCTCTCTCTCCCTCCGCCCCTCCCCTGCTCACTCATGTGCACATACATGCTCTCTCTCTTTCTCTCTCTCTCTCCCTGTCTTTAAAAAAAAAAAAAAAAGGTACATTAATAGACTTGTAGTTTCTGGTCCAATATCTAGAATGTGAAAGTTGTCACTCCTGTCCTCACAACAAGTAAAAAGTCAAACATACTGAAAATTAACAGCTCTTCTTAGATCCATTAGAGAATTGGGGTCACAGGACAAACTCCCTCCCTAAAAAATGACTAAGAGGACAGGTGAGCGCAGAGAATCAAAACTTGCTGTAGCAGAAGCCACTTCCAGATGCAGCAACCAGCAGGGGACAGTTACAGAATAGTTAACTAAGTGCTGAGAACTGCTTGAGAGATAACAATGCCTGGGGCCCGCCCTTACTGGGGACCCATGTTTTCTTGAGTTTTGCCCCCAGGAGCCTCACCACATACTCAGGGTCAAGACTGGAGAAAACTCCCCTCATGCTCATGCCGGCAGGGGGGCGGGTTGGAGAAAACTAACCATTATGAAATACTATTTTGAGTTATTTTTCTCAGAGCCTAACTGACTGGGGAAGGGAAATATCCAACTCAAGCTTGCCTCTAGCCTTTGACATACCCACTGCAGCCCCATCTAGCCTGCTTGTCTCTCTAAGGGGAGACTAGAGGTGTTGGAGTGAATGGGGAGAACCCAAGAGCACTTGCACAGATCACAGTTCAGGGACATATTTCATGAAAATACTGAGCCCTTATCATAGGATTATGAAATACTTTCCCACCCTTTATCCTCATCATATTACTACTACATTAACAGGGCTCTTGTGTGCTAACAAGAAAATACAATTAAAAGAACTTCAAAGCTCAGTTAAGGTATTAACTAAGAAGGAACAACTAGGAAAATGCATGTATAAAAAAGGAGGGAAGAAAAAGACACTATAATGTTAGTCTCTGAAACTCACAGTTATAGTGAACAGTAAAAACAGCCTAACTCCTGGTTAGAGAAACAAAACTACACACTAAATGCCTACTTACCTCAGTTTATGAATAAATTATGTTTAGCTTTAAACAAAGAATTACAAGGGACTCAGAAAGGCAAAAGAAATGGAGTGTGATAAGACACAACAAGCATGAGAACCAAATTCAGAGATGACAGAGATTTTGGAATTATCTGACTTTGGATTTAAAACAACTATGATTAATATACTAGGAGCTGTAATGGAAAATGTAGACAACATGCAAGAGCACATGACTAGAGTAAGGGGAGCAATGAAGACTCTAAGAATCTACAGAAAATACTAGAATTCAAAAACACTGTAACAAACATAAATAACATCTGTGATAGATTTATCGGCAGGTTTTACACATCTCAGGAAAAATCAGTGAGCCTGAAAATTAGTCCATAGAAATCAGTCCACACTTAAAACAACAGACAAGGGTGAATGGAAAACAGTAACATATATGGTAGGTATAAATCCAGTTATATCAATAATCACTTTAACTGTGAAGAGTCTAAATATATTGACTAAAATACAGAGACTGTCAGAATAAATAAACTTAGACTCAAATATAACTTCCTCAACTTGGTAAAGGTCATCTACTTTCAGTTCTGCCCCCAGAAGCAGAAACCTTTCTCTTTTAATAGGATTTGTGTGACTCGATAATCTCCCCTTTCTAATATTAAGGGATATAATTGCAGGAGTAACAGTAGGATGAAGGTTATGGGGCCATCTTAAAATACTGTCTACTCCATATATACAAAAAGGAGACTTGCTTATTACATAGACATAGGTAGGGAGAGGGAAAGTGGCTATTATTCATATGAAGTTAAAATATTAATAATGGCTAATGCTTAATATGTAAAGTAACAATGATAGTCATATGAATGACTTTTGTGAATGGCTTCTCTAAAGTTTAAAATGTTCCTGTTGATTCAAAAAATCATCATTGGTGCTAAGAACTAAAGATACAATGACAACCATGACCCCGTATTTGCCTTTAAGTCATCAGGGGAGTCAAGCACGTGAATGGGCATTATAATGTCTATGCCATCTGAGATCTGCTGCAGTAAAGCATAAGCTTAGGAGTTTATAGAGCAATTTAGAAAGGGGAGGGGGTGCTGTAGAAACTTTCTTCAGGATGTGACATCAAATCTGAAATAAGTGGTGTTTATGACTTTCCTTAGAGAGCGTTTTAGAGAGCAATATGTATGCATATATTAATATATATGTATTTTTATATCTTTACATACACACACACATATATATATGTATATATATATATGTATATATACACACATACATACATAAAAGACCTAGAGGCAAAAGAGTTCAGGACATAATTCAAGAAACTCAAGGTAGAATGTTTGGCTCCATCAGGTGGGTCAATATTGGGGTCAAACTTGAAGTTAGGAACATAGAAGAGCAGTTTGGAGTGATATGTTGAATTCAAGGTCCTGGTAGGACCCTACAGGGAAGGTACCTGGCAGCTAGTTAGGTATGCATGTACAGAGGTCTGCAGTAAGGGTTAGGCTGGGAGGACAGATCTGAGTGGTGATGTTGACCAATCTTAGGGAGCAGAAAGAGAAGAGGAAAGCAGGGATTTTGCTGATAGAATATGGAGTTGCCTCTTTATTTTCTACAGTGTAACTAAATCCATGAGGCAACATATCTTTGCAATCGTGGTTTCACTTGAGGGAAGGAGAAGTTCTGTAGGAAAATATAACAAAACCGTTAGGAAGATTTCAATTAAAAATGTATATTCTATCCACAAAATAAAATAAGATGTTTCTCTGTTGCCACATCAAAGAACCCTGCTAGACAGTTTTTCCAGTTTTAAGGATCTAATCTAAAATGCATGCTATATGATGCATTCCAAATCATATCCAGGCCACCCTGGGAAACTTGATTGGAAAGAATGTGCCTGGAGGCTGTCATTGAGGAGCCATGGAGGCCAGTCAACTGGTGAGAGGAGAAGGCATGCCATGGGTATGAAATGGCTCTGGGCAAGGAAATGATCCTCTTATATTTTTTCACATCAGAATTTGTAAATATGAGCCATGGAAGTGTGCAGGTACACAGACTAGGAAGCATCCAGTGGCCAACAGTGCTTCTCACTTCGGTAAAACATATGCTCCAGCAAGCAGTAACAGAAATTAATGTCTTCAGTGAAATTTAGTTATTCATCCAGGTGGTGCTGGATGGGCCAGCTAGTATTTCTATAACACAGAAATTCTGCCTGAGATCCAGCCTTTAGACCCAAGATTGCATATTAATTCTTCCTTGTTGGCTTGCCCTACAGATTTGTCTGGCATTCTGGAGGTAGAATTCTGTTTCCCTCAGGGCAGTAGAATATAAATGTTAAAGTTAGTCATTATAAATGTTAATCATATCCACAGATACCTTCACAGCAACATCCAGATTAATATTTAACCTAACAACTGGGCACCATAGTCTAGCCAAGTTGACACATACATTTTACCATGACAAATACAACATACCAAGTAGAACTTAAAAAATTTTCCTGAGGTAGTAAATTGTTAGTTAAAAATTTAGTGTGAGAATGTGGAAATAAATGGCTAGCATTGTTGAGAATTGCATACGAATACCCAGCCAGAAGTAAGTTTTGCCCATTCCAAAGAAGTTATAGAGATTTCAAAACTCTAATAATTATCATAGTATTAGTACAATTAAAATAACATTGATTCATCCTCCATGGGCATTTTGTGGTTGACACTCTGTTATTTACCCTGTTTTTATATGTAACTTACTGTCATACAACACAGTATCCACCTAATATGCATATTAATTTAATCAGAATTTCAGAAACTAATAAGATAGATACACAACAATGCTTTTCAAGCTAATTGATATTTTTTCGATGATTCTTAGTATATATTCATCTCAGTTCAGCATGAACCATGGCAGGTGTGTTTTTATACTCAAGATCTTTATTAAAAACCCATGTAGCTTCTCTTTCATGATAGAAAGTTGAATCCTATTTTCATTCTAAGGAATAGAAAATGGTATTGGATATTATAGTTACTGTTATTATAAGTAATCCACATGTTTATGCATTTTTATTATACTATTTTATGTTTGACTCTTTAGTAAAACCAGTTAGAATAATTTAATTATAAAATAAAAAGAGAAAACATAGGCATGGTCCAAACATATATGGACATAGTACTCCTTTCCTTCATTCCTTAGTCTAGTTAAGGATCTTAGAAACATTTGGCAGGTCTTTAGGGATAACCAGCCTGATTCCAAATGCTGCTTAGAGTGTTGTGTAGACACTTCATTTAAGTCCATGTTATGGGTTGCTATGTGTCTGCCCCCAAATTCATATGTTGCAGTCCTAACCACAGTATCCTGGAATGTGACTGTATTTGGAAATAGGACTTTTTAAGAGGTGATTCAGGTAAAATGAGGTTCCTAGGTTGAGCCCTAATTCAAAAGGACTAGTGTTCTTATAAGAAGAGGAGATTACAATACAGATACATGCAGAGGGAAAACCATGTGAGGACACAGTTAAAAGGGACCTATTTACTAGTCAAAGAAAGGGACCTCACAAGGGAGCAACACTGCCAATGCCTTGACCTTGGACTTCTAGACTTCAGAATCATCTATTGTTTATTTTGTTATTTCTGTTGTGGTACTTTGTTATGGTATAATCTAGTACAGTCTAATATCTGTGAGTAAGCATGGATTTATCATCTGTTAACTTTCTGAAATTCAACATATCTGTAATATGATCCTATAGTATTTGGATATTAAGTTTTCATCCATATGTTGAAGACAGATAAATTTAGGCAAGCTATAAAAGAAGTATTTGTCACCCATACATACAGAATACACTGTTTCTGCAAGAACACTCTTTATTAGCGGGTGACCCCAGATATCATTGATCAAAGGAAGCACATGAAATCTTTTTTTTTGCATTATTTTATTTTGTTTCAAGTTTTTATTTAAATTCTAGTTAGTTAACATATAGTGTAATATTGGTTTCAGGAGAATTTAGTGATTCATCACTTATATATATCACACAGTGCTCATCACAACAAGTGCCCTCCTTAATGCCCATCCCCCAGCTAGCCCCACCTATCTCCCTCCCCCACCTATCTCCCTCCATCAGTGCTCAATTTGTTCTCTATAGTTAAGGGTCTCTTATGGTTTGCTTCCCTCTATCTTTTTTCCCTTCCCTATTTTCATTTGTTTCTTAAATTTCACCTATGGGTGAAATCATATGGCATTTGTCTTTCTCTGACTGACTTATTTCACTTAGCATAATACCCTCTAGCTACATCTGTGTCATTGCAGATAGCAAGATTTCATTCTTTTTGATGGCTGAGCAGTATTCCATTGTGTATATGTATCACAACCTCTTTATCCATTCATCTGTCAATGGACGTTGAAATCTTACAGACATGTCAATCAGTAATGCTGTGTTATAAGGAAAATGACAATATTTTAGATTTTTACAATGCCTTCCATGAAACACATCCATTGAGGTAAAAATGGCAATAGTTCATATCATTTTAGAATTTTAGAATCATAAGGAAAATTGGCTACATTTTCCAGAATACTAAATATCACATATAAGCGCAGGGAAGAGGGTAAGTTGCTTCTCTGTGAATACATGGCTAGCTAGTGATAGATATAAGTGCAGAAAACAGATCTGGAATGGCAACCCATGACTCACATTCTCTTGAATCATGGCTTAGATACAATGCACGTGGATTTCATCACTATGCCAGTGAATCTCAAACATAGTATACACCATAATCACTTGCAGGGCTTGTTAAAGACTCAGATTTAGGGGCTGTACCCCCGGAGTTTCTGTTTTAGTATATCTGAGTTGAAACCTGATAATTTGTGTTTTTCCCAAATTCCCAGGTTGCGAGTTTTTCCACAGACTCTACTCGAGAACCAACATCCTCTGCTCTTTTCATTCTGTAATACATACCATCACTTCCTATTGCTTATTCACCAAGATCATCCAACTTAATGATTCTCTTCTACCACCCTCACATCCGTTCACATTTGCAACTGCAAATAAACAGGTCTGATTTTGAGGCAACAGGCAGCTGTCTGTCATAAGACAAACACTCTCAGTAATGGATACAGTGATTTCACTTTTACTCCCACTGTTCAAGATCTTTATGATGTGAGGTATGCTGTGCTACTCACCCATCTGCTGCACAACAAAGTATTTGATTCATATTTTACTGTCTGTTGGAAGGGACATAGTTACAAGCAAATAATATACATAATACAAGATGATACTTTTGGTGACAGAGCCTTGTGGGTGATTTAATGGTCACCTAGTCAGGATTCTTTCAGAGCATTGTGGAAGAGTAACTAAATTGCCCTCAGAAAATCAGTAATTCTGATATGAAGGCAAAGTTAGGAAAGAAGAAAGAGTACACATACTATCCTAGTTTTCAAGTTATTGATCATATTTACAATGACAGTATAGTAACTAAGAGGGACTAAATTTTTGCAAAAACCAAAGATCCATACATTTATAAGGGCTCAAACACAAGCTCACATTCACCTGGCAGAATGAGAAATAACCCAACAGTGGCTGTTATTAAGTTCACAGGAGGCTGCCCAGAAATGGCACCAGCCCTTTTACTCACATTGCATTATCTAGAAATCAGCCCCCTGGCTACATCTGTCAGGAAGAGCAAAAGATGTAGTCTGGCTGGTCCAGGAAGAAGAACAAATGAACTTTGCTGAGCAGTTAACTATTTCCATCACAACAAATTTAAAAGACTTTAATTTGCCTACTGAAGTGTGGGCGTAAGGGTTGAAGGAGAGGGAAGAATACATCATATAATAGTATGTACAAATGCATGGAAATGGAAGGGAGAATCCAAAACAACATTTTTCTTAATTACAAGGCATCAGTTCATTGGGCAAGCTGTACAACAATTAAATCACCAAGAATTAGAGCTGCAGATAAGTGGAGTGATTTAGGTTATATGTTTCTGATTAATACTAAGCATAAAGAATAGTCAACACATTTTAGGCTAATGAGTTATTGTTGGCCTTAGTAGAAATCTGATGAATAAAGTTATACTTCATAATCAATTACAGGATAGTTGACATCATTTTATAGAACAGAAACCTTGACCCAGAAAGTACATGTCATTCAGTCTTACCCACTTCATTGCATTCATGGGCAAACTGAAAGCAAACATGATAAGTGATGTCCCTAAAATCACATAGCTAGGTAGTGGCAGATGTGGTATTTAAACTCACATTTCTTGAGCTCTGATATTTTTCCTCGTAGCATGTTAGAAGTTGCAGGATAATAGGCTTTAAGAACCTGAGAAAACTAGAAGCATAAGTGGGTACTAGCTCTTCATTTTTCCACAAGAATTAGCCTAGATGGTGCTGAGTTTCACTCAAGATTCAGGGGTGTCTGATGCTTGGGTAACTTCCCTTAAATAAAGATGCATAGATTATTGGTGGAAATTGTTCTGGCAAAGTGACAGAATAACCCCCTGTATAAAAGGCTCTGGGGTAGAAATAAGTTTTTCCAGATCTAGTAAGGCTCTGCCACCAAAAACATCCTTGGCAGCTGCAGACCCATTTGGGTCTCGGGGGACCCAGGCATTGCCATGGACTGGACCAGCTCTCATCCTGAAGTAGTTGAGTATTCTGATTCAATTTTTGATTTTTTGACCAATTAACAAAGAAACCTAGATTTAACTTGTTTGGGGCACATGGAATCTTTATCATAACATATAGCCCATTAGAAATGCTCTATAAGCATAATATACATGACTGTTTATTTTTCTAAATATTTTCTCTGTGGTAAATGCACATGGATAAGTGGTGGTAGACAGTGTTAATTGTCAATCAACATTTACTTCTCCTACCATTACTAACAGAACCTACAGTTTACTCAGAGAGGTGATTGGCTAGCTTAGAAACATGATTTCAGGATCATACTTCATATAGATGATTTTTTTTAAGTTTTTATTTTAATTCTAGTTAGTTATGTCAGTATTACACAGGTAATTGCCAAAAAAAAAAAAAAATCTGTTCATTGTAATGGATGGTAGTTCTACTGAGTAGGTCTTTAGGGAATGCATCTATTTACCTGAATATGAACAATATGCTCATCTGGTATGTGGTTCCTGCCTTTTAATACTTACTCCTTTTTGGATTTTAGGTGGGGTGACTGTAGAAAGTAATTCAATCTTATGACCTTGAGGATATGAACCTCAGGTTGAGGATGATAGAATGATTTCTAATTTATTGATAATGTCATTAAGCCACTGTGCTGTTCATTACTGCTCTCCTAGTAACATCATATTACTTGGTAAAAGTAAACCCCTGTTTGTTTAAATCATACTAGGAGAATATCTGTTGCACATTGCAGTCATCACCTGGATAATGTAATATTTTCTTTTGTCTTGTGGAAGAAAGGTTTTTTTTTTCTCTCTTCTATGAATGAAGTTAATTAAGGAATTCTGGCACTTTACTTCTAGATAATTTTGCTTTGTTATAAATAGTATTTTTTATTTTAGAATAGTTACAGATTCACAGAAAAATTGTGAAGGTACTTCAAAGAGTTCCCATGTATTCTGCACTCAGTTTCTTCTAATGTAACACCCCTAATGTAACACTTTATATTAGTATCAGACATTTGTCACAATTAATAAACTATTAACACATTATTATTAGCTAAATAAAGTCCATGATTTATTCAGATTCCCTTTTATTTCTACTTTACCTAATATCTATGATCTGTTTCAAGATCTCATACAGTATTCTACATCACATTACATGGATGATCATCATGCCTCCTCAGTCTCTTGGCTCTGAAAGTTTTTGAAATTTCCTTGTTTTTGATGACCTTGACAGATTTGAGGAGTGCAGCTCATGTATTTTTTAGAATGTCTTGTGAATGAGATGTGTATGCTATTTATTTCATGATTAGACCTGGGGCTCTGGGTTCTCTGAGAAGATCACAGAGGTAAGATATGTATGATGTATGACTGTTGACATACCTTGATCACCTGGCTGAGGTAGTGTTTGTCAATTTCTCCAATATAAAGTGATTCTGCCCCCCCCCCTCGTTTTTCATACTGTTCTCTTTAGAAGGAAGTCACTATACATAGTCCACACTGAAGGGGTAAAAAGTTATGTTCCATTTATTTGATGGTGAATTCTCTATATGAATTATGGAATTCTTCCACATGGGAGATTTTTCTATTCTCCTCTATTTAAGAAAATATTCAGTAATTTATATCACTGTGGTTTTATGGATATTTATCTAATAATTTGGATTATAATGCAGTACTACTTTATTAATTTTGTGGCTGAAACTATTTCAGTTATGGCTACTGGGAATGTGTTTAATTGGGTGCAGTGTCTCTTTGACATGCTCTCATTTCTTTGTGTGTGTGTGTCTGTTTGTGTCTATGAGAGAGAGAGAGATTTTTGAGTGCTTCCCACTTTCTGGCACTAAAAGATGCTCTAGGCTCACTTGTATATTTTCTGTCTGAGTCCCAGCATCAGTCATTACTCCAAGGATCCTTGGTTCTTTGTTGGAGAAAGGTATTAGCAAAAAAGTTCTGTGAAGTAGGTGTGCTTGTTGCTACCAGGGTTTTATTATTTTGAGTCCCTCTCATCTGACAGAGCAAGGGAAAGTAATTTTGTGTACCAAGTCTGGCATATGCACATATCAAGACATATTTCTTTAATGTGGCCATCTCTGTCTATGTTAATCTGTGTATGAGTCCATACTGATGTCTATCCTACTCCCATATGCATTGTTGCAACTTTCTCTCATTGATTTTCTATAACTTTCCACTCAACAAAAGGATCTAGCCTCCCAACATCCACCACCAGTTAATTGTTCAATCCAATAGAGAGAAAGAGAGAGAGAGAGTTTTAGAATTAACCCACACCCCAATTGGGGAAAACTGACTTTTTAAAATTTACATACTTTAAGTTTCATTGTTTATGCTATAAAGTTCTATGAGTTTTGACAAATGCATAATGTCATGCATTCACTGTTAGAGTATCATATAGAATACTCTATACAAAAAATAGAACCTTGGCAACTTCTGATCTGTTTACCATGCCGATAGTTTGCCTTTTCTAGAACGTTATTGTCATGGACAAATGTTTGTGTCCCTCAAATTGCATATGCTGAAATCCTAACCCTCAAGGATGATGGTAATAGGAATTGGGGCATTTTGGAAATGATTAAGTCATGAAGGTGGAGCCTTCATGATGGGATTAGTTCCTTTATTAGAAGAGACATAAAGAGTTTGCTTGCTCTCTACTCTCAGTCATGTGAGGACACTGTTAGAAAATGTCCATCAGCATACCAGGAAGTGAGTTTTCATTAGACACCAGGTCTGCCAGCACCTTCATCTTGGACTTCATAGTCTCTAGAACACTGAGAAATAAATGCTTATTGCTTAAGGCACCCATTCTATGGTATTTTTGTTATAGGAACACAAACGTAAATAGAGTATTTCAGACTATGTTAGTAATATGTATGTGAGATTCGTCCATGTCTTGTCATACTAGACAGCCCATTCTTTTTCATATTCAATAATATTTCACTATTGAGTATGTCACTTTGTTTATTCTTTTACCTACTGAAGGGCATCTTGGTTGCTTTCAGTTCTGTCAATTAAGATAAAACTACTAGAAACATTCATTTTTAAAAAGATTTTATATATTTATTTTAGGGAGAGAGAGAGAGAGAAGACTACATGAGTGGGGAGAGGGGCAGAGGGTAAGGGAGATTCAGATTCCCTGCTGAGTGAAGAGCCCAACACAGGGCTCCATACCAAGACCCTGAGATCATGACCTGAGCCAAAATCAAGATTTGGACACTTAACTGACTGAGCCACCCAGGTGCCCCTAGAAACATTCATTTGTATGTGGACATAAGTTTTCAAATCAATTGAAATATACCACATAGTGTGCTTATTGTATGGTAAGGTTCTTGGTTTGTGAAAAATCATCAAATTGTCTTCCAACGTGGCTGTGCCATTTTGCATCCCTACCAGGAGTGAATGGGTTCTGTTGCTGTGTATTCTCGCCAGCACTGAATATTGTCAGATTTTTCATCCTAACATTCTAAGGGGTGTGTTATAGAACTTCATTTCATTGATTTGCATTTCCCCAGTGACAAATGATGTCAAGCTCCTTATCATATGTTTATTTGCTATCTCTTTGTACTCTTCAGAGAGTTATCCATTTATATGATTCATCTACTTTTTAGTTGAGTCTGTTGTTCTGTTGAATTTTAAGTTATTTGTGTATTTTACATACAAGTCCTTTTAATGCATATTCATTTTGTATACGTTTATCTGAGTTTGCAGTTTGTCTCTCGATTCTTTGACACTGTCTTTTGCAGGGCAGAACTTTTTATTGTAATAAAGTCTAACGTGGGGCACCTGGCTGGCTCAGTCAGTAGAGCATGTGACTCTTGATCTTAGGATTGTGAGTTCAAGCCTCACATTGCGTGTAGAGCCTACTTTAAAAAAAAAGTAAAAAAAATAATAATTTAATAAAATCCAACTCATCAGATTTTCCTTTCATTGATTGTGTTTTAATTATTGTATCTAAAAACTCATCACCAAATCCAAGGATACTTATATTTTTTCCTATAATTTCTCCTGTAAGTTTTATACGATTGCATTTTATATTTATGTCCATGAGAATTTGGGTTAATTTTTGTGAAAGATATCAGTTCTCTATATGACTTCATTTTTTTTTTCCCCATAGACATCCAATTTTTCCAGCACTGTTTGCTGAAAAGATTTTCCTTTCTTCTTTGAATTGCTTTTGGATCAGTTGACTGTATTTTGTGGGTCTATTTTTGGACTGCCTTTTGTGTTCAATCGACCTATGTGTCTATTCTTTCACTGATACCATATTGTCTTGATTACTATAGTTTTAGAGTAAGTCTTGAAATTTAATAGTGTCACTTTGTTCTTCAGTATTGTGTCTGTAATTCTAGAGTTCTGCCTTTCCACATAAACTTTAGTGTCAGTTTGTCAATATCTACAAAATAGCTTTCTGGAGTTTTGATTAAGGTTGTGTTGAATCTATAGATGAATTTAGGAAAAAAAAATGATATTTTAACAATATTGAATCTTCCAATTCATGACTATGGAATATCTCTCCATTATTTAGATCTTCTTTGATTTCTTTCATTGATGTTTGATATCATTTACTTATTGACATTAAAATTCTTAATGACCCAAACTTTAGTTTTAAGGGTTTTTTTTCATGTGCTTTCCTAAAATAAATGAAGAAACATTCTGGGTAATAATAAAATAAATGTCCCATTAAGAATGATATAGTGTCCTTCTGTATCTCTAACTACAGTCTTTAGCTTAAAATCTAATTTGTCTGATATGAGAATTGCTACCCCGTCTTTCTTTTGAGGTCCGTTGGCATGGAAGATGGATCTCCATCCCTTCACTTTCAGTCTGGATGTATCTTTAGGTTCAAAATGAGTCTCTTGTAGACAGCATATGGATGGGTCCTGTATTTTTATCCAATCTGCAACCCTGTTCCATTTCATGGGGAGCATTGAGGCCATTCACGTTGAGAGTGATTATTGAAAGATATGAATTTATTGTCATCGTGTTGCCTCTGAAGTCCTTGTTTCTATAGATTGTCTCTGTAAATTTCTGTGCTATATCACTCTTGGGGTCTTTCTCCTTTTATAGAACCCCCCTTTAATATTTCTTGCAGGGCCGGCTTAGTGGTCACATATTCTTTCAGATTCTGCCGGTCTTGGAAGCTCTGCATCTCTCCATCCATTCTAAATGACAGCCTTGCCAAATAAAGTATTCTTGGCTGCATGTTCTCCTCATTTAGTACCCTGAATACGTCTTGCCAGCCCTTTCTGGCCTGCCAGGCCTCTGTGGATAGGTATGATGTTATTCTGATGTTCCTCCCTCTGTATATAAGGAATCTCTACCCCCTAACTGCCCTAAGATGCCCCAATAATTCTGGCATTGGAATGTTTCATGGCATCATTTATTTCTCCAGTTCTGCTTTCATGGATTTTAAGCTGTTTCTCCCAGGCCTCCTCTTTTTCCTTCTTTTCTATCAATTTGTCTTCTAGATCACTAATTTGTTATTCTGCCTCATTTACCTTAGCTGTTAGAGTATCTAGATTAGATTGGATCTCATTGATAACATTTTTATGTTCTGCCAGTTCAACTTTCGTTTCTGCCCTTAGAAACCCTTTGTTGCCATTAATTGATATAAACCTAACAAAAGACGTAAAGGTTCTATACTCTAGGAACTACAGAACACTCATGAAAGAAATTGAAGAAGACACAAAAGATGGAAAAACATTCCATGCTCATGGATCAGAAGAATAAACATTGTTAAAATGTCTGTGCTGCCCAGAGCAATCTACACCTTTAATGCCATCCCAATCAAAATTCCAACAGCATTTTTCAAAGTGCTGGAACAAAGAATCCTAAAATTTGTATGGAATCAGAAAAGACCCTGAACCACCAAGGAAATGTTGAAAAAGAAAAACAAAGCTGGGGGCATCACGTTGCCTGATTTCAAGCTATATTACAAAGCAGTGATCACCAAGACAGCATGGTACTGGCACAAAAACAGACATATAGATCAATGGAACAGATTAGAGAGCCCAGATATGGACCCTCAACTCTGTGGTCAAATAATCTTCAACAAAGCAGTAAAAAATATGCAATGGAAAAAAGACAGTCTCTTCAATAAATGGTGCGGAAAGTTGGACAGCTATATACAGAAGAATGAAACTCAACCATTCCCTAACTCCATACACAAAGATAAACACAAAATGGATGAAAGACCTCAATGTGAGACAGGAATCCATCAAAATACTAGAGGAGAACATAGGCAGTAACCTCTTCGACATCGGCCACAGCAACTTCTTTCAAGATACATCTCCAAAAGCAAGGGAAACAAAAACGAAAATGAACTTTTGGGACTTCATCAAGATAAAAAGCTTCTGCAGAGCAAAGGAAACAGTCAACCAAACAAAGAGGCAACCCACAGAATGGGAGAAGATATTTGCAAATGACACTACAGACAAAGGGCTGATATCCAAGATCTATAAAGACCTTCTCAAATTCAACACCCAAAAAACAAATAATCAAGTCAAACAATGGGCAGAAGACATGAACAGACACTTCTCTGAGGATGACATGCAAATGACTGAACATGAAAAAATGTTCATCATTGTTAGCCATCAAGGAAATTCAAATCAAAACCACATTGAGATACCACCTTACACCAGTTAGAATGGCAAAAATTGACAAGGCTAAAAACAACAAATGGAGAGGTTGTAGGGAAAGGGGAACACTCTTACATTGTTGTGGGAATGCAAGTTGGTACAGCCACTTTGGAAAACAGTGTGGGGGTTCCTCAAAAAATTAAAAATAGAGCTACCCTATGGCCCAGCAATTGCACTACTGGGTATGAACCCAAAGACACAGATGTAGTGAAAAGAAGGTCCATATGTACCACAATGTTCATAGCAGCAATGTCCACAATAGCCAAACTATAGAAAGAGCCAAGATGCCTTCAACAGATGAATGAATAAAGAAGATGTGGTCCGTTTATACAGTGGAATATTACTCAGCCATCAGAAAGGATGAATACACAACTTTTACATCAACATGGATGGGCCTGGAGGAGATTATGCTAAGTGAAATAAGTCAAGCAGAGAAAGTCAGTTATCATATGGTTTTACTTATTTGTGGAACATAAAGAATAGCATGGAGGACTTTAGGAGAAGGAAGTGAAAAATGAAAGGGGGGAAATTGGAGGGGGAGATGAACCATGAGAGACCATGGATTCCAACAAACAAACTGAGGGTTTTAGAGAGGAGGGTGTTGGAAGGATGGGGTAACTGGGTGATGGGTATTAAGGAGTGCACGTACTGCATGGATCACTGGGTGTTATACGCAAACAATGAATCATGGATCACTACATCAAAAACTAATGATGTAATGTATGGTGATTAATATAATAAAATTAAAAAATAGGTTAAAATTAAATGAATTAAAAAAACCTAATGAAGTACTGTATGGTGACTAACATAACATAATAAAATAAAATAAAATTTAAAAAAATAAAAATAAATAAAATAAACATCCCAATATTATGACTGTTGAGTGCCTTATTTTAAGTCTCCAAATATCATCCAAAATTTCTATCCCAATGTGTCACCTCAGAGACAGACGTACTTGAGGTGTACTTCGGAGATTAAGGATAACTCCATCCAAGTCCTGGAAAATAGTGTTTCTTATTCACCAGTGTGTTCCCTCCACCTAACCAGATGAGTGCTCTTTTTTCTTCCTGTTTCCCCTCTCCCACCGGACCCATTGGCCCCCTTTGTGCTCTTGTCCTTCTGATGCCCTGCCTCTATTACCATGGACAGTGTTGCCTCATATTGTCCTTTACCTATAAACAGGAAGTAATTTTACATTGTACTCTTACATGTAAACCTTCTTTTCTAAATGGATTTTAGGTTGAATAGACGAGAGGATTTTATTCCTTCTAAAAGTTTAATAGTTACAAACATAATTTTAATTGTCACAGCATACCATCCTTTGCAAAAATAGGTAAATTATTTTAGAAGAAATGTGGAATGGTTTTTTCAGTATTATAAGTTGTTGTGCTATTTTCCATTCATTGTATAAGTAAAACTGCATCATGAGGGGAATAAAAGTAAAATTAGAAGTTTAGAAAAGAAGATAGATGTTGGCAACCTGAGATTGTGGGGTGGAAAGAAACTGCAGGTAATTTTGAGCAAATACATGATGTATTGGATGGAGCCATGGTTTTTGTTTTCTTGTTTGTTTGTTTTTTTAAGTTCTGGATCTTTCATTTTGTTTAACCTGGAAATGTAAGAATTATTTTGTGTGAAATGAGTCTAAGAACAAAGATCTCTGAGGAATTTAAATGATTACAAATGGTTCCCTGCATGCTTAGCAAAATTAGTATTCTTGCTAGATACTGGAATTCACAAAGGATCATTATTATAGACATGTACCAATGTAATTTGTGCAGAAAAGTTGTTTGTAAGGTTAACTCAGATCAATACACATGCATTTTTATTATCCTTTTGCAAAAATCCCTACTTGGGGCATCTTTTTGCTTTGCTTAAAAATCACTAGAGCCTATGGACTCTATTATGCCATTTATACAAACCATGCAGTTGCATAATGAATAATCCTATCTTAAAAAATGGATAACATTTTTGCTGTTTTCAAAGTATTACTAGTTGAAGAACTTCACTTGTGTCTCACACATAATGCCTTGTGAATTTAGTAAGGAAATTATAGAATTTGATATACTGGATGAAGAAATTCATATTTAAAGATATTGAGAGAATTGCTGGTTAGTAGTGATTCTGAAACCATCATACTAGTCTTAAAATACCTATTTCAAAACTTTATATAAACATCCCATTTTTTTGTTCCATATAACAATAACATAGTTTAAAATCATTGCATTTATTTCATCATTATTTAAATTAAATTTACTACTATAATTTGTTTTTGTAATATTCTTTACTGTGGTAAAATATATAAAACAAAAATTTCCATCTTAATCATTTTAAGGGTATAATTCTGTGGCACTAATTACATTCCGAATATTGTACAACTATTACCACTATCTATTTCCAAAGGTTGTATTACCCCAAATAGAAACTCTATCCAATAAGGAATAACTTCCCATTCTGCCCTGTCCCCAGGCCCTAGTAACATTTAGTTTCTAAATGCACGAATTTGCCTAGATATTTTGTAAAAATGTAATCATGCAATATTTGTTCTGTTGTGTCTGGCTCATTTCATTTAGCATAATGTTTCAAGGAGCATCCTTATTGTAGCAAAAATCAGAATTTCATTCCTTTTGTGGCTGAATAATATTCTGTTGTACATATATACTACATTTTGTTTATCTATTCATCAGTTGATGGACTTTTAGTTGTTTCCACCTTTTGGCTACTGTGAATAATGCTGCAATAAATGTTGGTGTACATAAATCTGTTGGAGAACTTGCTTTCTGTTATTTTGGGTATATAAATAGGAGTTGAATTTTTGAGTCTGATCGTAATTCTATGTTTCACTTTCTGAGGAAGTGCCCAACTGTTTTCCATAGTGGCTGCACCATTTTACATTCTCATCAGCAATGAATGATGCTTCCAGTTTCCTCACATTGTTACCAAACTGATTATTTTCTTTTTAATTTTCTTTTTAAAAATTATATCCATCCTTTTTGATGTGATGTAATATCTCATTATGGCTTTATTTGCATTCCCCTCATGACTAACGATGTTGAGCATATTTCTTGTGCTTCTTGGCCCATTGCATATCTTCTTTGGAAAAAAGGTCTATTCAAATCATTTGCCCATTTTTAAAATCTGTTTGCTTGTGTTTGTTCTTGAGCTACAGCAATTCTTTATATAAACAGTAATCAGATATATGATTTGCAAACATTTTCCTCTTATGATAGTGTTTTTTGATGTGCAAAAGTTTTAAATTTTAATGATGTCCAATTTACTTTTTTATTTTGTTGCTCATGCTTTTGCATCGTATCTAAGAATGTGTTGCCAAAATTGAGGTCATGAAGATTTATCCTTATATTTTCTCCTAAGAACTTTATGATTTTAGCTCTTTTTTTTAAAAGATTTTATTTATTTATTTATTTGAGAGAGAGAGAGAGAGAAACAGCTTGAGAGGGGGTAGGGCCAGAGGGAGAAGCAGGCTCCCCGCCGAGCCGGGAGCCCGATGCGGGACTCGATCCCAGGACTCCAGGATTATGACCTGAGCCGAAGACAGTCGCTCAACCAACTGAGCCATCCAGGCACCCTGATTTTAGCTCTTATATTTAAGCTGTTGACCCATTTTGAGTTAATTCCTGAATATGGTTTGAAGTAGGAGTCCAACTTCATTCTTCTGCACATGGAAATCTGGTTGCCCAATACCATCTGTTGAAAAGCCAAATTTTTCCCCATTGAATGGCCTAGGCACTCTTGTCAAAATCACATGGCCATTGATACATGGGTATGTTAGTATACTCTCAATTCTATTGTATTGTTCTACCATCTATCCTATGTCAGTACCTCACTGTTCTAATTATTATTATTAACAGCATTATATTGTTCAGCTTTGTATTAAGTTTTGAAATGAGGAAGTGTGAGTCTTCTGTTCTTTTTTTAAAAATATTTCTTTTGATTATTTTGGGTCTTTGCAATTCCATATGAATTTGGGGATCATTTTTTCCATTTCTGGGAAAAAAAAGGCTGTTGCAATTTTGATAGGGATTGTGTTCAATCTGTGGATTATTTTTCAGTTGATATCTAAATATATGAAGTCTTCCAAATCCATGAACATGGGATCCTGTCTTTTATTTCGGTCTTAATTATTTTCTTTCAGTGATGTTTTATAGTTTCCATGGGGATTAATATTTAATCTCCAAAATTTATAACAATCTAGTTTAAATTGTTATGGACTTATCTCCAGTAACATATGAAAACTCTACTCCCACTCAACTCTGTCTTTCCCATTAATGTTGTTGTCATTGCAAATAAGATCTTTATACATTGCATGCCCAATACATATGCATTTTTGATTTTTATAATGTTTTATGTACCTTTTTATTTGAAAGAAACAAAAATTGGAGTTGCAGACCCCAACTACAATAATACCACTTTTACCTGGGACCATTTTTCTTTCTTTTTCTGTGTTTTCCATCAGCTTTTTGAGCATATTTAAGACAGTGGTTTAATTCTTTATCTAGTAAACCCAACATCTGGACTTCACCAAGGATGTTGTTTGTCAACTGATTTTGTTCCTTTACATCAGGCATACTTTCCTAGTTCTTTTTATGCCACTGTTGAAATAATTTATTTGTTGTTGAAAACTGGGAGTTTGGACATTATAATGTGGCAGTGGTAGAAATCAGATCATTTTCATTCCCCAAGGTTTGCTATTTTGTCTTGTTTTTTGAAGGTTTACTATTCTGTGTAGTGAGTTGAAGCCCTTTTTGGAGCCTACATCTTGCCCTGGGACATGAATGTGGCTTTTTAAATCCCTTCTTAGTGTGTAGTGCTTCTGATGCTCTGACCAAAGTGACTTTCTCCAGCCTCTTTCTCCCAGGACTCAGTCTGTTGTGGGTCTCAACTGTAATCTTTTGTCTAGGTGCCTGTAGCTTGTTCATCTAGTTTACAACAGTTTCAGTTAATGCCCTATGCTTTCCCAGCCTGGGTGAATGCTGAGGTAGGCAAAACAGAGAAGAGCACCTTGTGTTAGACCCCTAGTAGCCCCCAGACAGATGGAAATGGCCCTGCACAATAATTTGTGAACGGGTTCTACTCTGCTGCTTTGGAGTCAGGGACCAGGGTCCTTCACTGGGAATATGATCCATGGCCTTCAAGACTATAGTGGAACCATGAGGGGCTAGGACTGGGTTACCATTGCCTTTCTTTTGATGTAGGGTTTGCTTGGTTGCTGTGAGCCTTTGACTTTTTTTCAGAGTTCTGACAAAGTGTGTTCTGGCCATTTCTGATTGTTGTGAAGTGTTTTGTGAGGGATGGGAGCTTGCAGCTGCCTATTCTACCATGGAGCTTATCTCACTCATATGCTAGAGTTCACTTCTGAATTCTCTCAACCCTAATGGCAACTAAAGTCTTCATGTTATGTGGTTTTTATGTAGTTATAAGACAGGATTATGAACAAAAAATTTGATTTTTCCCTGGACTGAAATCAAAATTGAACATACTGGGAATTCATCCAGAAATTCATCAGCATTATACTCATTTCCATTATTGGCTTTTGAGTCATTTTGACTAATTTCCTTCTAGATAGCTTCTGTGATTTTTATTTATTATTTATTTTTTTTAAGTTTTTATTTAAATTCCACTAAGTTAACATACAGTGTAATATTAGTTTTAGGTGTACAATATGTGATATTTTTCATGTCTCATTTCTGGTAAGGTTTATAATTTAAAACTATAATAATTTTATTCTATAATTTTAAATTTATAACTATTGTATTTTATATAATATTGTATAATGAAAATTATTTTTCTTACTGTTAACATTTTCTTACAATTTAAAATTAGTATTTATTTCAAAGTATTTCAGATGTACAAGTTTTAGTGGTCTTTACTGGTCAAAAGCTACTAATAAATATAAGATATTAGGCATAAGGGAAATATCTTAAAGATGCTAGTACATAAAGGATATGATAAATACACCACTGGGAAGTTCTTCCCCTTAAACCCAACTTCCAACCTCAGACTATTTATTGTACTTTTCTTATAACAAGGTAATGGCCTGTTTTATAGAAAACTTTCTAAAATATGAAAAACTACAAAAAATAAAAAGAAAAAGCACTCTTATTTTGTCTCAAAAAATAATAAAAAATAATTAGAGAAACTGTCCCACTCAGGGCAGGCTGAGTTTGTGTTTCTCAGCTCTATTCCAGGAAGGGATGCTAAAAGAACAAAAACCACATCAGCAGACAGGAAGCAGATAACCATGGCCCCTGGTGACAGCCCAGCAAAATCCAGCAAAGGATATTTCTTCAAAGCAGCTGATGAACCAGAATGTGTAGCCCTCCTTCACAATGGACTAGCACAGGAAATTTCCTTAGACTTTGTTGACCATTCATTCTAGAACACCTGGCACATCTCCACATTTTCAAGGAGGGCAGGGGGAAGGAGCTTCTGCCTTGTGAGCAAGCCAGCAGTGTATTTCTACTGTAAGGAAAAATAAAGTTTAAAACATTCCATACCTACCAAACTCCGAGGTGAAAAAAGATTTCTCTAGCCAGGCACACAGCTCTATTCCCTCATCCATATCTGTTTTGTTTTTTGTTTTTGTTTTTGTTTGTTTTGTAAATGGCTCATTCAATAAATACTAGGAAAGAAATGAAAAAAGAGCTAGCCTCTGATCACTGTATAGAAAGACCCATGCCAAAGGGGATGGAGATAGGAAAAATGGTAACAAAGAAGAACACTCAGCTGCCAGTTCTTGCCAGAGAGCAAATGACAATCAGGCCCAAATATATTGCCATGAATTAAGAGAATGAAATTTTAATGAAGCAATTGCTTTTATAAAATAGGAGAAAGATCCTCAGTGCAAAAGCTTAGGGATGACATGGTGCAACACAGAAGCTGAAATGTGAACTGGCAGAGCTCAGCAAGAAGGGGAAGGAATACAAATGGGAGTCTTAGCAAAAGCTAAAAAAAGCAAATGAAACAACACTGCTGAGAACACAGTGTGTGAGAAAAAGGAAAGGACTCAGAAACACAAGTATAACAAATTAAAAATAAATATATAGTTAATAAATATTGTGGATAAATTGCACAGGGAGAAGACGGGCCGGGGATATTCATCATATACCTACTATTTGATGTCCACTGAATAGAAGCCATAGCAAAGAAAAAAATAACTACAATTATAATTTAAAGATTATTTTTAAGAAATATGAGAATCTTTACAGCATACATTGAGAAAAGAACAGGGCACAGATATTCTGGTATAGTTGCTGCTTGCCAGAGTTAAGGAAAGAAACTCTTCGGGCATCAAGTCATACTCTTCAACTTATAAGAAGGAAAATACGGAGCTTACAGTAACCTTCAGGGCTTGAAGAGTCAGGGTGATAACCAGGACATCAAGTCAAATATCACCCAGTCGTCCAACAGCCAACCCAACTGTCATTCATGTGCAAAGAATGACTCAAAAATATTGGAAGAATTCTGGGAGTAGAGTTGCAAGGAGCTTTTCTGGTAGAAAATATCAGGCAGAAAATCTTGCTGACAAAGAACTGAAAAAAATTCAGGGGGGCATTAAAATATTTAACTGTGGGGTTAAGACTACTTGAAATGGACATTCATGTTACATGTGAAATACAAATGTTGGCAAAAACTGAAAACATAAATAACAAAAGTTGAGAGGTTGAAAAGAAGCTGAGAGAAAGCCAGGGTCATATAAATCTATTTATCTTTAAAAGGAAAGCACTAAAAAAAAGGAGAAGAAAATCTTACACACCTGACAGTGGAGGGCGGGAAAAAAAGACCTAGAAACACATGAATGTCCTCATTCCTCACCAAAGTGGATCAATAGATACTATGTGAGAAAATAATTAGTATAATTATAGAGAATTAATATGATAGAAATAATTACTTTAACAAAAATAAAATTTCTGTAATTAGAACAACAGAACAGAAAACAAAACTAATATGAAAGCAAAATAAACAAAAACACAGATCATGCAGTGAAAACTCTTAAAAGGAAAAATAGAAAAAATATGAGAAAGTATAAAATTAATACCGGCTATATGTGTCCAATCTATAAAAATAAACTACCTAGATTTACCTATTAGGAGTCAGAATTCCAAGGTAATATACCTTAGTAAAATTCATCCATCCTCACTGAAAAGTGATTTATGAGTGTTGAAAGTAAACAGAAAGAAAACAGAGAACCGCAATCTTAATCCCACAAGAGGTTGAATTCGGGAGAAAAGACCATCAAGAGATCAAGACAGAGCAATTAATGAAAAAATCTAAAATCTATATTGAAAGTAAAAAGGTAATATTTTGGGGTAGCTAAGTACCAAATAATATGACATTGTCATAATGCAAAAACAGGAGGAAATGTAAGGATAAATATATGGAAAAACAGTAGTTTACAGTAGGGATTGGCAAATCACCACTCACAGGCCAGCATGTTCTGCCATCTGATTTTGTAAAGAGTCTCACTGGCACACAGTGGTGTCCTTTTGTTTGTTTCCCAGGGGCCATTTTGGGATGCGAAGGAGCTAAATCATTGCAACAGAGCCTGGATGACACACAAAGCCTAAAGTAGTTACTGTCTGATCCTTTATAGAAACAGGTTGCCAGCTCCGGTCTAGGAGACTTCACCCATGGTGGTAGTTATAGAGAGGGCGAAAAGGACAACCCCCAAACAAAAAACACTAAATAACAGGATAGCGTAAATTCTTACTATATTATGTATATGTTTACACATGAACCCTCTAAATTCAGAAAATAGACACCAAAAAAAAGGGGGGGTCAGGGTGGTTCCATTGGTTAAGCGACCAACTCTTGGATTAGGCTCAGGTCATGATGATCTCATGGCTCCTGAGATCTGACTGCATTTAGGTTCCTTAGGCTCCACGCTTAGGGGAAGTCGGCTTAGATATGCTCTCCCTCTGCCCCATCCCCCGCTCGTGCGTGCTCTCTCTCTCAAATAAATAAATCTTTAAAAAAATCAGAAAATACACTCTCTCAGAGTGCCAATAACCATTTTAAAAAACAAGAAACTGTAATAAGGCTAAAAGTAAGCAATCTATTTTGCAAAGTAGAAAAAGACATTGACAAATGCTCCCATTACAGTTCAATACCTTAAAAAAATCACAACATAATCAGAAAACAAAATGATTCCACTACTTGGGAATTCAAAATATTTTCCTTAAATAGCACTTGGGTCAAGTAGAAAACCAAAATAGAATATTATTGGGAATCTATAGAATAACAAAAAACCAACCATATGTTAAAACCTGTGGGAGAGGGGCGCCAGGGTGGCTCAGTGTTAAGCGTCTGCCTTCGGCTCAGGTCATGATCCCAGGGTCCTGGGATCGAGCCCCGCATCGGGCTCCCTGCTCCGCGGGAAGCCTGCTTCTCCCTCTCCCTTTCCCCCTGCTTGTGATCCTGCTCTCATTGTGTCTCTCTCTGTGAAATAAATAAATAAAATCTTTCAAAAAAAAAAAAAAAACCTGTGGGAGAAAGCTACCGCAGAGCCAAGAGAAAGACATTCCTTATATCCTTAAAGTACTCAGTCTTGTATACTTAAAGTACTAAGAAAGAAAGTAAAAATAAAAGAATTCAATGTATGGGGTGAAGGAGTGAATGGTGAGTGAAGTTAAGAAGTAATGCTAGGGGCACCTGGGTGGCTCAGTCGGTTAAGTGTCTGCCTTGGGCTCAGGTCATAATCCCGGGGTCCTGGGATCGAGCCCCGCATTGGGCTCTCTGCTCCGTGGGAAGCTGGCTTCTCCCTCTCCATCACTTGTGCTCTCTCGCATGCTCTCTCTCAAATAAATAAAATCTTTTTTTAAAAAAGAACTAATTCTATAAAATATAGACCTTACTACTCTAGTTACTTTTTTTTAAAAAAGTAAGTTTTTTAATTTAAATTCCAGTTAGTTAACATACAGTATGATATTAGTTTCAGGTGTACAATATAGTGATTCAACACTTCCATCCATACCCAGGGATCATCAGACAAGTGCACTCCTATTTCCCCCACCCCCCCATCTCCAGGACTTCCAGTCCTTTGTGTTTTGTTCAGGTTTAGGAGAGGACAGAAATAAAAGTGCTTGGCTCACCCTGGAGGGTTTGGGGTTGTCAATAAGCAGATAATGTGGGGGGTGGTCTTTGAGGAAGTGATATTGGTGTAGCTGTTGGAATATGAAAAGAGTTGTATTAGGTAGAAAAGGAGGAGGAGGGCAGTATGGAAGACATGGGAAAGAATCTTCTAATATACTTTTCTCAATTGCATCAGAAGCATCTTGAGGACCAATGACAGAGCTAACGTGGATTTATCTCCTACAGACAGCACTAAGCATATAGGTTTTTCTCCCAGGAAAATGAAGAGCCAGGATGCTTAATACAGATGTAAGTTGGTATTACAGATGGATTAATGTTGCCTTTTCATATATATATATATATACATACATACATATATATATAAACACACATATATATGTATTATATTGTATATATATATTTTAGATATATTGTATCTATCTTTTATATATACGTGCATATATGTATATATATCTTGTATATGTGGGTACTTATATTTTATTTTTTTCTGACAATAGTGTAACTCAGTAATTCCCATTCCTAACTTTGTGTTAAAATTAGTGAAAGAGCTTCAAAAAGTACAGATTTTCAGGACCAACTCTTGATGTATAAAATCGAAATTTCAGAGCCAAGATATCCGGGATTCTATATATTAAAAATGATGCTGGGCACCTGGGTGGCTCAGTCCAATAAGCATATACCTTCGGCTCAGGTCATGATCCTGGAGTCTCAGGATGGAGTCCCACATCGGGCTCCCTGCTCAGCAGGGGGTCTGCTTCTCTCTCTGTCCCTCACATGCTCTCTCTCTCAAATAAATATAAAAAATCTTTTTTTTTTTTTAAGATGCTTTCCTGGGATTCTGATATGTACGTATCTTTGGGATCCACTGGCTTCTGTAACTAGTTAGAGCTAGAAGTTTGGCTATATAATTTGATACTGGGTTTAGATAGATTAATTTGTATGGGTCATCTTTGACAAAGTTAATGCAATCATCCCTAGTAACTTTGTTGCCTCCAGATATTAGCAAAAATGCAATATTCACTGGTATAGTTTCTCTTAGTTATGTTATTTGAAACATCTTTTGAGTTTTAATGTCACTACTTTAGTGATTTTACCTGAAGTATTTGGGAAGGCATGACAAAATTTATGTATACTCCAGAAATTACTGTATGTGTTTCCTAGGACTTGTGATGAAGTCTGTTCATAATGAACATGTAATTTTTGCAGTTGTTCTCATTGAACTAACACTTATTGTGTTAAAACTCATGCTAACACTTTGGAGCAATGGATTATATATGCACACACACATATACATGCATATCTAGGACTGGATAGCTATAGCATGGATAAATATCAAAATATATCTGCAGTGTGCATCTCCAAACATCTTGGGACTTGATTTATTTCTAGTTTTGGGAGTGATGTCGAAGCTTATCAAAACTTTGCTATTCCATGAACTAGTACCAGCTCAGGGCTATGGGCCCAGTTACATGCGAACATGAATCAACAGCTAAATATAAAACATTCAAATAGCTGCCTGCATTTTGCATTCGGATAATAATTATTTTCAAAAAAGGAATAAAGTACCTATAAATGCCAAATCTGAGTGGTTTATTATTCATATTGTAGTTGTTGTAGTAAAAAAAAAATGAATCTTGAATTAAAGAACACCATAATGCTGTTAAATGTTAATGAGGTATAATACATTCTCCGAGCTGGTATTAAACATTTATAAACCACTTTATATCTACGCAAGGACTTACACACACAACATCACATCTTCTGGAAGTAACTACACAATGAAATTTTTGAATGAGTGAATGGTAAAGTGTGTGATCAAATTTGTATTTCAAGTTTCCTAATTGCGTTATCTAGTTTAGACTCCTTAAAACACTAGGAAATATCGGCCGTTTCTGGCACCTACTTTCACAATAGAAGAATTGACAAGATACATTCATTTTCCTACATTATTTCAGGCTGTGGATCTTGAGAACAGCATTAAAGCAAGAGTCTATAGCTTTTGTGACTGGAGTTTGGTAAGAGATACGTGATTTTCTTTCTTTTTTTTTTTTTAAAGATTTTATTTATTTATTTGACAGAGAGAGACACAGCGAGAGAGGGAACACAAGCAGGGGGAGTGGGAGAGAGAGAAGCAGGCTTCCCGCGGAGCAGGGAGCCTGATGCGGGGCTCGATCCCAGGACCCTGAGATCATGACCTGAGCCAAAGGCAGGCACTTAACAACTGAGCCACCCAGGCGCCCCGAGATATGTGATTTTCTAACAGGAACTAAAATGTCCCCAGGCCATAAATGACATGAAGAAAAGTCATCCATTGGTTGAGAAGGCCCCCAGAGCACCTTGCTGATACAGGAGGCAATATCCAGTTTTTTATTTTTCAATCATTTAAAAACTTACTGTCTTCGTTTATTTTCCTAACACATTTTGAAGAAAGTAAGGCTCTATTTCCTTCATTAATTTAAGTTTGTGAACAAGAAACCCTGCCTATTTTAAATGACTCACCCAATTTCATAAAGGATATTAGGAAAATCTAGAATCCAGATTCCTCAAAATTAAACTAATTCCTTTTCCAAATGACTTTATTTTCTCCTTTGAGAAGAGCAGGAGACTGCGATCAAGATGGGCAATACAGGGCATGTCTTTCTCAGGCTTTATAATGCTTGGGCTTATTGGAGATGCATGTGTCTGGAAATAGGTCAGCCGCAAGCTGAGATTCCCATAGGCAGAAGCTTGGGATGGTGGAGAACTTCACATACTCTGTGTGAAAAAAAAACGATTGGGCCAAAAGCAGGAAAGAAATACTCAAAATGGACAACAGTGGTCCTTTCCTACTCCAACCTGTTGTT
This sequence comes from Neomonachus schauinslandi, assembly GCF_002201575.2. Taxonomy (NCBI): domain Eukaryota; kingdom Metazoa; phylum Chordata; class Mammalia; order Carnivora; family Phocidae; genus Neomonachus; species Neomonachus schauinslandi. The sequence goes on along the minus strand of NC_058404.1, from coordinate 5,361,859 downwards.
TTTTTACAACTTTAAAATAATTAATTATATTTAAAAATAACTGTATGTTTAGGGGCACCTGGGTGGCTCAGTTGGTTAAGCGGCTGACTCTTGATTTTGGCTCAGGTCATGATCTCATGTTCATGGATCAAGCCCTGAGTCCGGCCTCATACTCTTTAGGGAGTCTGCTTGTCCCTCTCTCACTACACCTCCCCTTGCTCTTTCTTTCTCTCTCTCTCAAATAAATAAATAAAATCTTTATAAAAATAAAAAATAACTATATGTTTATATTTTTAAGTAATGTAGGGAAAGATTTTAGAAAGATGGACTCAAAGACTTCTTACAACCTCTCTCTCCTTACCCTAAATATGTCTCCTCTTTCCCACTTAGGGAATCATTGATCCTAAGCTTCTCTCCTCTCTCTCTTTTCCTTCTGCTATTTGGTTTCTATTCTTACCTCACATAGCACAAGGTAGCACCTATAAAGTTAGTTTAGAAAGTATGAATGCAATATATCAGGAAAATTTTCAAGGCTGAAAACATTCTGTACCTGCCTGCTTGGGCCAAATAATCGAGAATTTTAAAACCAGGTGTATTCTTTATATATAGGGTAAAAGAAAAGAAATTAAAAAAATTAAAAGCAAAATATTTTGTCCCTCAGTGAACACAAATGCTAAATTTATAGTTTTATCTTTTGCACATGAACAGAGTGACAGAAAGCTGGTCCTCACAAAGTGACACATTCCTTATATTCATTATATTTGATGACTGAGTGATTGATTTTCTTAAGCACTCTCATTTAAATATGCTCTGTATATGTCTCTTTGTCTCCCTCATGACCTAATTCTCCATCCTCAAGCCTCTTCTCTTTTTGCTTTACGAACTCTCTTGAGATCGGGTCCTTATGCACAATACTTAATAACCATTGCTTTCAGGGGCACCTGGGTGGCTCATTCATTAAGCGTCTGCCTTCAGCTCAGGTCATGATCCCAGGGTCCTGGGATCGAGCCCCGCATCAGGCTCCCTGCTCTGCGGGAAGCCTGCTTCTCCCTCTCCCACTCCCCCTGCTTGTGTCCCCTCTCTCGCTGTGTCTCTCTCTGTCAAATAAATAAATAAGATCTTTAAAAAAAAAATAACCATTGCTTTCAGGGTTCATATGACTTATAGGCTAGAATTTCCAGTTGCCCAAAGGATAGATCCATATGGATTCATGCAATATCTAAATCAGACTCAGTTTCTCTCTCCTGAATCTGCCACTCATTGCTATCCACCTCAGGTAATGGCACCATATTCTTCTTCACATTAGTTAAGACACCAGAAACCTCCCAAATCCTTTCTCCCTTTTCCCCATAACTGATAGATGAACTCCGTTTACCCAGTTCTTTGACAATAATTGAAGGGCTTAAAATCAAAATGCTGGTCATAACATGGAAGTGTTTAGTGGGGGTGTGAGTAGCAGAAGTGACTGGAAAGTGGTGACTGAAATACTACTATGGTGCTCAGGGACAAAAGGGAGGGGTGAGGACTCCAGCAAATGGTACACATCTGATTTTTTCCCATGGGGAAAGGAGAGTTTAATTTCCTTTATTCATATATCTCTGCAATCCTTGCTAACACCTTTTTCAAAAAAATTAATCGGGAAATCCAGTTTTTTTTTTAAATGTAATTTCTTAATATTGAATTTAGAACAACTGATTAAGAAAATACCTTTCTGTGGACCAAAGAACATCTGAGGCAGACAGATTGATAGTCGCTTGGGAGTCACAGTGTTTGTTGTCCACTCTTTCCTCTTCTGTGGCTCTTATTTCACACTTGGATCATTACTTTCTGCAGGCCTTCCTTCATTCCTTCTTTCTCCATTCAAATTTCTTCTTCATTTTGCTTCTTATTATTTTCTTAACAGGTTTGTCATGGTCGTCTTTGGTCAGATATCTCTGACCAGAGATATCTGTGGCTTCCAATTGCCTACAAAAGAATTCCAACTACATTTCTCACAGTTAAAATCTAGAGCTGAGCCTCATCTTTGCAGGGCAGGACCATCCCCATATCATTTCTTTGTTGACAGCCCAATGCAGTCCTGCCTGTCTTGGTTCTTGTCATTCTCTTGGTTCGAAATGTTCTTCTTTCTTTCACAAACAAATCTCTACTCATTTCCATGTGCTTCCTCCTCCTCAAAGTCTTCTTTGATAACCCACACCTAGGAAGACTTTAAAAAAATTAGTAAGACACCTATCTACTCCCTGTACCTCTGGAAAATGAAGCACGGGAAATCGGAGGGGGAGACAAACCATGAGAGACTATGGACTCTGAGAAACAAACTGAGGGTTCTAGAGGGGAGGGCGGTGGAGGGATGGGTTAGCCTGGTGATGGGTATTAAAGAGGGCACGTTCTGCATGGAGCACTGGGTGTTATGCACAAACAATGAATCATGGAACACTACATCAAAAACTAATGATGTAATGTATGGTGATTAACATAACATAATAAAAAACTAATGATGTAATGCATGGTGATTAACATAACATAATAAAAAAATTAGTAAGACGCCTATCTACTTGTCTCAGCAATCGTAATGTGTACTGATATATCATTCTACATGTAGAGTTAGTTGACTAATCCAATTCCATCTTCTAATTTTATTGTGGCTTATAATTTGCATGATGCACTTTCATGTGCAAAGACCCCCCTCCCCCAAAGTAAGCAGACCCACTGTTACAAGTAGAAGTCACTAAACTGCCTGTCCATGGCGCTCAGTGTGAGAATGAGGATTACAACCCAATCTGCCGACTGCCAGGGTCATATGAGAAATGAGATTCGGAAACTGAGTCCGCACTCTAGGAGTGTTGCTACCATCAAATTGGATATATGAAAATTCAATTTGTAGCATGAAATTTGGAAAATAAGCATGGCAGTGATGGGAGACACTGTCACCAAGTGCTGGGGTTGGAAGAGAGGCAGAGATGCCTGGGGGTGAGGTAGGGGATTGATTACAGGAAGTTCTCAGAAGAGGTTAATTTGAAATGCAGTCACCTTGCAATGATTCATCCCTGCATTTAACAAATATTTATTAAAACCCTGCTATATTCAAGGCTCTGGGCTAGGCACTGTGTGTGCTAATGGGGTGAAGCACATGCTTGGATTATTGAAACTGACATTTCATCAAAACATCAATTAGAAATGAAAAGGAAATCTACGAACTGAAGATATACTCACGCATTATGTCATAATTGAGAGGAATACTCTATGGTAAAGAATTGAGTCCAGGATTACTAAAGGTTTTCGGGGATCACATCTATGCTGTTGCCTCCTTCTGTGGGGTACAGAGGGCTCATCTGTGTGAACACCATCTATCAGGACTCTCTTGTGGGAAGAAATAATGCATTGAGACAAAAGACTCGAGTGAACCCAGATTTTCAAACACATCCATTAAAAAGCGTGAGCAAACCAAGTCTTTGAATACAATGTGATTAAGGCAGTTCTGAGGTCCTCAGTCTTTTCCCCACCTTCCTGACTTTACTGTGGGGTTCCCAGCTTGCGTTGTCATCCTCCTTCTGCCCTGCCCACCTACCCAGGCCTCAGGGTCCTGCTTGAGTTTCCCCTCTCCCGAGGAGAACTCCCCAGTTAAGTTGGCCCACACAGTTGTCTCCACCTCAGGCTTTCCCGATTCTTGCTGTGCTAGGGATATTGCTCTCAGAGAGGGGTTCATTATTATGCTAATAGTGTATTGGAAACAGCACATCATCAATTCATGAATTACAATAATAATAGCAAGTATTTCTAAGATCATTCAATCTTATATAAATATATAAATGTTATATAAAATATTTGTAATTATTTCACATTTAACCTATTCCTCAATGGAAAACTAGAAACTTTCTGTAGATATGTCCCAAAGTGCCTGGCCCATGGGGAAGGAAAATATTCCATAGCAGACACTCAGTGTTTGGGAGAGATCAAATACACCATATCTATAAGATGACACAATAAAGTATGAGCATGAGACAGGCTCAATAATCTGCACAAAATACCATAGATACTACATCACATAGCTGGGATTCAGTCTATATTTATCCAACTGTCTCCTTAATAAATATTTGAACTGAACCTGTTATTACCACATTTGCTGTGGCTATGTACTAACCATATTCATAATTATTATTAATTTGAGGTGTCTTGTATATTCACCTCTTTCACTTTATTTAATAATTGACAGATTATTAAGTTTCTATGAATCCTACCAGAAAAAGAAAGTAAAAAAAAAAATCTCATTCCAAATATTGCATATGTGATATTCTTGAATCCACTTATCTCACTCTTTCATTTTCTGAACGATAATCTTTTGAGAAGAGCCAATTGAGTAAAATGTATCCTTAAACATAATGATATCTTTGTGGAGTACTGTAGAAAAGAGCTCAAGGAAAGGAAATGAGACTTAAAATATAAAACAGTCCTTACCATTCACAGGATGCCTAAGAAATTTGAGTGTCTTATCAATTATGCCCACAATTGCATTTTCATAGCATAAAGGCTATGCAAATGTTTGATTAATCATGTCACCGATTGCTATTGATGTTGCTAATGATTTGTTCCAGTCAAACATCAATTTCAGAGGATTGTTTTTGTAAACACAACTAGTTATTAGATTTATTTACTACCATATTCCAGTTACAATTGAAACAAAATCAAAATAATTAGAATGTTTCATGTCTCCCACTTCACACTTTTCTTCCCTGTTTAGTTGACTTTCATATTTCCTTTAGCTGCTATGGGTTTTGTCACTGGAGCCTGATTTTATCTTTATCAAATTATAAACTCAGTAGCTATTTCCCTGATGTTTCACGTGCTAAACATTTTCTTAAATTGACCTTTAATACTTCTTTCATTTCAAGTATATCAGTGTACAAATGAGTCATTCTCTCCTATTATGGTCTCTACATTTTAACCACTTTGTATTCCCAGAGATAAGGAATGAGAGTTGAGTGATAAATAGTAAGTATCATTATGGTATAACAATGTGAAAATCAAAGGAACAGCTTTATTTCCAAATGTATTAATGTAGATTATGAATGAAATTCATGTACTCAATGTTGAGTGGATACTATAAAACATTGCAGATAGATTTTTAGGTATATGGAGCACATTTATAGCTTTTTTTAAAAAAAATCTTATTTGATGCTTACAACTGCCTCATAAAATCATGGAAAAAATTTTTCATTATATCATTATTTTGAGTAAGAAGCTGAGACATCTAGTCTAAAAATGTTGTCCAGGTAATTTTGTGCAATTAATTTATAAAGTGAGTTTAGAATGAGATGCTCTGTCTCTGAGTCATAGGTCATTTGGTGAGTCGTTTACTCCCCCCTTTCTAATAGGATTTTGTTAACATCATTAGAAACTCATGCAAAAAGTATTTATCCTCTCTGGGTGGGCCTAAGTTTCAACATCTGTGAAAAAGGGATAATGTTAGCATCTGTGTGAAAGATTATTGTAAGGATTTATTATGGAACACATATGGAATATTGGATGAACACTTCACACACAGTAAGCACTCCACGACTGTAAATCACTTTTAGGAGTAGCACTAACTTTCTGTAAGAATGGAAGCAGGTCTGCAAGTAGGAAATGAAGTTATGGATACCATTATTTTTGTGACATAACACCTGGCACACATTTTATCCAAATTCACTTTCCAAAAAAAGAACATCAATTTGGGATAAGGTTGGTTTTCAGATTAGGAAAAAAAAATGTATTCATTGGTGTGAATTGCATAAGCTATTTTGAGGAGCACATGAAGACATCTATGTCCTCACTAAACTTAGCCCAGACTCTGGGAAGTAAGAAAGTTTCCTCGTATACAAGAAACCAATAGAATTGGTTTCTCTCGAAATGCAGAGATTAAAAAACGTTCTCAGGGTGGCAGAACTATTAAGAGGCTGAATGGAATGGGAACTGTGACATTGTCTTTTTTTCCATCTCTCAAAACTGCTAAGAAGGAGCCCTCTGATTCTTTGCTATGAGTGGATATATTGTGTCAAGTGATCATACATTCACTTGGGAGGATGTAGAGTGTGAATGAACACAGGGAAGGCTGGATATGTAGTCACTCCTTGGACCATGACTCTCTGGTATGGATACATCACATCTCTGCTTTTTGCCCAGCAGTGTTTCTAAATCAGCACTTGAAATTCTCCCTGCTGTTCATGAACACGAAATGATGCCATCACATCTTGTTTATATCAGCTATCAACTCAGCCCACACAGAGAGATGTGAGTTACTCACCAACACAAATACTGCAGAGGATAAAAGGTAGAAAGATCTGGATGAACACTCGCAGAAAAAAAAAAAAATTACATATATATATATATATATATATTTGGAGCTCTTCGTGAACCATATTAATTCCACCAAGTGGAGAAGGAAGGAAGAAAAGGCCAAGCATACTGAGCAAAGAGAGAACCCTTGATGGTGACAAGAGCAGGGCTTCAGTCTAGGGAGAAGCTTGTTCTGAACACCAGAGGACCACAAGGACTAGAACAGAGATCACCTGCGCATGTGGAGTATGTTTTGAATTGATTCTGGGTATACGCGTAATCCGACCCTCCTGAGCACTCATACACCCTTAACAAACAGGGTGGGGAATTTGAACATTGTGGAGATAACATTGGAAAGGCGAAAGAATTATTCCTGAGTGAACTGGGACACAATGGGACCAGTTTGGATCAACCATGAGACAGATAAGGATGAAATGTATGGCTTGATATATGTGGTTTTTGGTTTTCAGTTATAACTAAGCAAGCCTGTTTTTTATTTCCCTTGACTTATTCTCTAGGGCTTATTTCTGCCTCTGTTCTGCCCAGAAGTCTTTTCCTGGTGTTTCACAAAGGCCACTCATTTTGTCTTTTTCAAGATTTCACTCTTTATCTGCTCTTATCCTGTTTCATTAATCAGGCCCTCCATACTGGATTTCTGTTAGTCTCCAAATAGACAATCACAACCGAACAAGAAATATTCCTAAAGACTGACCCCATGAACACCTTCCCAGCCAATCATCCCTTTATCTTTTCCATTTCATTGCAAACTTCTCAGTTCCTTAATTTAATTATCTTACTTTTATTCGCTCCATAGTCCATTGCAATCCTTTTTTTTTCTTTCTTGAAAACATCCTTAAAATGCACTTGACAAAGTAAAAACAAAACAAAACACTATGTTGCTGACTCTGAGGGAACCAGCATCACTTGCCCGTTCCCTCTTTTTTTTTTTCTTTTTAAGATTTTATTTATTTTTGAGAGAGAAAAAGAGTGTACGAGTGAGCATGAGGCAGAAGGAGAAGCAGGCTCACCACTGAACAGGGAGCCCGATGTGGGGCTCGATCCCAGGACCCTGGGACCATGACATGAGCTGAAGGCAAACCTTAATGACTGAGCCACTCAGGCGCCCTCCCTCTTCTTTAAAAAAAACTATTTTGTCTCGGCTTATTCGTTGTCTCAACTGTATGTTCATCCCCCTGGAATACTGGCTATTTCTTGTCCATAAGTTTTCTATAGTTTGTCTTCAAATGCCTTGCTTCCAAATGGTTAAGAGCCTTGGGTGTGAGTTCTCACTTCTTTCTTTTGTTTCTAGTTTTCTCTCTTTTTAAGATAGTCTGTGTATTCCATAGCTGTTGTGTCCATTTACTATTGACTTTCACATATGCATTTCAGGCCTAGATTTCATAGCATTTCAACATTTACACATCTACCCCTCATCCACATTTCATTTGTTTATATCATGAGAAGGTATCTCAGGCAATGTTAGAGGCAAGCCATTAAATGAATAGTTCTGTCATCTAGTTGGAATAAAATCCCATTTCAGGGGTGCCTGGGTGGCTCAGTCGTTAAGTGTCTGCCTTCGGCTCAGGTCATGATCCCAGCGTCCTGGGATCGAGCCCCACGTTGGGGTCTCTGCTCCGCGGGAAGCCTGCTTCTCCCTCACCCACTCCCCCTGCTTGTGTTCCTGCTCTTGCTATCTCTTTCTCTGTCAAATAAATAAATAAAATCTTAAAAAAAAATCCCATTTCAATCTGTACTTTAGTTTAAGAATTGGATGATTGTAACCGACACACCCTTCCAATGGGATAAGATATCCCAGTCTTCTAGAACACTAAAACAAGATATTTTAGCATCCTGACAATATGCAAGATAACAGAAAAAGGGAAAAATGCAGTTATCAAGGAGAGAGGTAGGTCAACTTGGAGAATCACCAAATATTAAATTAAATGATTTCTGTCTACCAACTATGATTCAGATAATCCTAAAAAAGGAAAAGAAATAATGTTACCAAAAAAGATCAGTTTTTGTTTGTTTGTTTGTTTTACAAGCCCAATTAGATATTCTGTATTGGAATTCTTCCCATTCTGCCACGAAATTCATTTTTATATTTTCTCTTTAGATTATGGTTGAGTCTCTGTACATGTCCATAGCTTAGTATGGATCGATCAATGGGAGCAAATATCTATGCATCATATGTCTATAATCAGGACTTCTATCTAGAATATATAAAGAACTCTAGCAATCTTAAGGGTAAAAAAAAAAATAACCCAATTAAAAATGGCCAAAGGATATGAACAGTTATTTCTCCACAGAAGATATACAAATGGCCAGTAAGTACATGAAAAGATGCTCAACATCACTAGTCGTTATGGAATGAAAACCAAAAGCACAGTGAGATATCATCTTATACCCACAAGGATGGCCAGATTAAATAACATCATACAATAACAAATAATGATGAGGACCTGGAGAAATCACAACTCTCACATACGACTGGTAGGAATGTAATAGCCATTTGGAAAACAGTCTTACGAGAGTTACCATATGACCTAGTAACTCTACCACTAGGTTGAATAAAAACATATGTCCACATGTAAACTTGTATACAATTATTCATAATAACCATGAACTGATCAATGGGAAACCAAAATGTGGTATAACTGCATAATTGAATATTACTTGTCCATAAAACAGATGAAGTAATGACTCATTCTCAACGTGAATAAACCTTGAAAACTATGCTAAGTGAAAGTAGCTAGACACAAAGGTCACATATATGATTCCATTGATATGACATGTCCAGACTAGGCAAAACAGAAAGTAGATCAGTGGTTTCCTGGGGCAGAGGGATTACAGGGCAATCCCTAAAATACAAGTTTTCTTGTGGGGATGATGAAAGTACTCTGAAATAGATGGTGGTGTTGGTTGCACAACACTGTGAATATATTAAAACCTTTATAAGGTGAAGCAGAGAAATACTAAATCAGGTCCAGATCCTCCTTCTAAAGAAGTACGTATAAAACACCAATTCTTCTACAACAAAAGCTATGCCCACTATTCTGTCACACACCACCATAGCCTCACCCCTGCTGGCACACTATTTCCTTCCTTCTGCGCCCTCCTCATCCCATTTATCTGCATCATTGTTACTATTTCTCCAGTCACTGTTTCTACCAACTGTTTGGCTGGTAGCTTCATGTCTTCAGACCTATGGAAAGCCCCCTGGAAGCTGCATCCCCTGCCCTCACTGACTAGTACCAAGCTGCAAGATAATTATGTGTCAAATAGTGTCCACTGTATAATATATCCATATTCTCAAAAACACACAGACACACATTGAAGGCTCAGCAAAATTCACTGGAAGGGAGATTTAGTCCCAGAAGTTTTAACTGTTATTAGCGAGCAAAGTAACTAAATTAATTTCTACTGTAGGTTGGACTTAGGCTTCTGTTGTTTTGTTTTATTTTGGTTTTGATTCTGCCAGACCTCAGTGCATGTTGATGCTGTATTCAGTTTTCTCTGATTTTCTTGTCTATGATTAGTCTTATTTTCTTGACAAACATAATGCACAAATCAGCACTCTATTAGAAATTCAGGGTCAGAGTGACTATTAGTAGGGAAACATCACCACCACTCAGAAAATTATTGTCATTTTAGAAACAAGCATAAAACCCTAAATTAGCAAGGGGTGTCTTCATTGGTATATCACTGCTTTTTGAATGTGGAATAATTCATCAAAGTGCCTAAAATCTGGTTTCTGGAATATTGATTTTCACTGTGAGCAGAAAGGTCTATGTTCTCAGGTAAAGAAAGGCTGGGCTCAGTTTTTTGACAATAGAAAAAACTGTTTATGTGAGCCTGGGGGAGGCCCCAGGCCCTGAGACCCCAACCCAGCCTACCCCAAAGATATCACCAAAAGGTTCTTGGTCTCATCACAAGAAAGAATTCAAGGACAGACACACAACACAGCTGACAAGCGACACAAGTGACAAAGTTTATTAAAGCAGAAGTATACTGTCCCTGTATGCCCTAGGGGTTGATTTTCTAGCTTTACCCACAGTTGTGAACAAGGGGGTGGAATATTCATCACTTCCAGATGGGGATGTCTTAGAAGTCAGGTTTCTTTTCTTTTTTTTTTGAAGATTTTTTATTTATTTATTTGAGAGAGAGGATGAGAGGAGAGAGAGAGCACATGAAAGGGGGGAGGGTCAGAGGGAGAAGCAGACTCCCCGCGGAGCAGGGAGCCCGACGCGGGACTCGATCCCGGGACTCCAGGATCACGACCTGAGCCGAAGGCAGTCGCTCAACCGACTGAGCCACCCAGGCGCCCCTCCTCCAGGCATTTCATTTTATTTTATTTTATTTTATTTTAAAGATTTTATTTATTTATTTGAGAGAGAGAATGAGAGACAGAGAGCATGAGAGGGGGGAGGGTCAGAGGGAGAAGCAGACTCCCCGCCGAGCAGGGAGCCCGATGCGGGACTCGATCCCGGGACTCCAGGATCATGACCTGAGCCGAAGGCAGTCGCTTAATCGACTGAGCCACCCAGGTGCCCCTCCTCCAGGCATTTTATTTTATTTTATTTTATTTTAAAGATTTTATTTATTTATTTGAGAGAGAGAATGAGATAGAGTGAGCATGAGAGGGGGGAGGGTCAGAGGGAGATGCAGAGTCCCCGCCGAGCAGGGAGCCCGGTGCGGGACTCGATCCCGGGACTCCAGGATCATGACCTGAGCCGAAGGCAGTCACTCAACCAACTGAGCCAGCCAGGCGTCCAGAAGTCAGGTTTCTTACCTTTTCTCCCTTATTTGGTCAGGGATTTCTTGCCATGGTACTGACACTCACCACCAAGTGTTTGCCAGGATCACGTTGTTTGAGTGTGCTGTTCCCTGTGCTTGGCACATTCTTTCCTTTCCACATAATTCCTATGTATTCTGTACATCTCAGATCACATATTCCTTCCTCTGCCTCAATGAACGTCGATTTTCCCCACTGTCTGTCTGATAATACCTGATTTGCAAAACCCTTCTGTAAACTGTAATGAATATATACAAGGATCTCAACCATAAGCTTGAAAAATACAGAAGATGGTATGCCTACATCCATATGTTATAAGGAGAAAGTGAAATAATGCCTTATAATAACAAATCAAGTGCTGAAGAAATGACAGCATTCAGTTTAAAAATGGCGTGGCCAGTCATGAATGGATCTCACACCACAGCAACCATATTGTTTGTTAGAAGAAATCTATTGCTGCTCAGCAGACAGAAGTGGAACGCTATGGCTCACACATTAACAAAGAAACAAATTCTGCTGGATGTAATTATCAACGTGAAAGTGAACTGTTCACAAGTACACAGTCTCCTAAGACAAAGCAGAGATATGAGTCACACTGTTAATGGTAGCTCAGTCATGTGTGAAGAAGAAAATAAGCAATTTTCTAGCATTTCTGGAGAGCTTCATGAGATTAACTGTTCAATTTCCTTTTCCTGCCTATTAAAAACACAAACCCACATATTCTGCAGGTCATCTTATAACAGAAAAGGTCTTTATTAAACAGAATTATTTAAAATAGTCTCAATATCTTGTCCACATATTTGGGAGAGTGATACCTTTTCCGCATGATACAGGTTAATGTAATGAACCAAACTGGCAGGGATGGGTCCTTCTCTCTCCCAAACTTGTAGACATTCTTGATAAAATATAAAATAGCTGAGGTCAAAAGAAATAAAATATTTTTTCAAACAAAGGATTTGCAGAAAAAGGTTTTGGTCTCACGTGTAAGAACTAGGGGGAGTGTGATTAATACAGAAGTGGGTCCGGGAATGAGACTTCAGGCAGTGAGGCATGGAGTAGGAATGGATGTCTGGTACAGAGCTTCCCACCCCTAAGATCTGCGTTGTCCATGACGCTAGGAGTAGAAGAAAAACATGCTTACCATCCTCCCGAAGGTGAAAGAAGATTCCAAACAAATGAGAGCTACAGCTAGCTGTGGAGTAAGTAGTGAGAAATAAAAAATCCTAGAATGCTATTAGCTTACATGGTTCAGAATTTAGAGCATCTGCATGGTGCAATCACCTTTTTTTAAAAAAGCCTAAAAACGTATCTAGAACTGGAAAAATTCTTACTGCTTTAGCAGAAGCAAACTAAAAATACATCTGTAGAGTATTTTTCACAGTGAAACTTGATAGAAAGTAACTTTTATGGATGATGAAGAAGATAGCGACAGAGAGAGAGAGAGAGGAGGCAAGGACAGAGAACTTGAGATCCAGAGTCAAGGAAACAGCACCTTTTTGTGTGTCTGTTGGCCATCTGTGTATTTTCTTTGGAAAAATGTTTATTCAGGTCCTCTACCTTTTTTTTTTTTAATCAGATTGGATTTTTTTTTTTGGTATTGAGTTTTATAAATTCTTCATATATTTTGGTTATTAACCCCTTGTCATTATTTATCATGTACAAATATTTTCTCCAATTTAGTAGGCTGTCTTTCTGTTTGGTTGATAATTTCCATTGCTGTGCATAAGCTCTTCATGGCAGAGGACCCAAATAGACATTTTTCCAAAGAAGACATACAAATATCCAAAAGACACATGAAAAAATGTTCAACGTCCCTAATTGTCAGGGAAATGAAAGCCAAAACCACAATGAGATGTCATCTTACACTTGTTGAATGGCCAAAATAAAGAAGACAAGAAATCACAAGTGTTAGCAAGGATGTGGCGAGAAGGGAACCCTTGTGCACTGTTGGTGGGAATGTGCATTGGTGCAGCCACTGTGGAAACAGTATGGGGGTTCCTCAAAAAAATTAAAACAGAAATAGCATATTATCCAGTAATTCCACTAGTGGGTATTTACCCAAAGAAAATGAAAACACTAACTTGATATAAGATATGTGCACCCCTAGGTTTATTGCAGCATTATTTACAATAGCCAAGATGTGGAAGCAATTGAAGTGTCTATCAATAGACAAATGGATAAGGGAGATGTGGGGTGTGTATGTGTATAATGAAATATTATACAGCCATCAAATGGATGATATAATGCCATTTATGACAACATGGATGGACCTAGAGGGTATTATTCTAAGTGAAATGAGTTGGATTGAGAAAGACAAATACCATATGATTTCACTTGTAGGTGGAATTTAAAATAAATACCAAAAAAGCAGAACCATACATAAACACAGAGAACAAACTGATGGTTGCCAGATGAGTAGGGCGTTTGGGGAATGGGAAAAATAGGTGAAGGGGAGAAGGAGATACAGGCTTCCAGTTATGGAATGAGTAAGTCACTTCAGAAATAACAGGTACTTACAAAAATACTTACAAAAGGACTCTGGGGGAGGGACCTCAGTTTGGAACCATATGTCTAACAGAAATATTGCTCATAAGTAAGGGAAAATAAAGAAAGAATCAGTATTTTCCAAACTAATAAATTGGCTAGGTGGGATAATATTTTGTAAGCATAGGAAGGTGTCTGGAGAATGAAATGCTGAAGAACCACTGCATTAGGATGTTAGTCCTGCACAATATTGTTCCAAGGGACAGGAACCAGAGCTTTTTAGTGTGATTTGCTTCTGTTGTTGCTTCATCTTTTACCCCCAGCCTAAAATACCTCCTCATGGTATCATGTTGATCCGACCCCCCATCTAAGCCTAAGATAAGTTCTTATCACAGTTGGGTTTTTTTGTTTTGTTTTGTTTTGTTTTCTCTAGAAGTTTGCCGTTGAGACCAGATAAAAACTACTATCTAATTTGGGGTGGAATATTGGACTAGAGACAAGAGATAGGGTCTTAATCTAAACCCTGCCTTTAATTCAAGACACCCAAAGCATTTCTTAAATACTGCCACCTACCATATTTAAGGTAAAATACTTGGTACCAAAAGGATTTTTTTTTTAAATAAATGGGGAAATTTGGGGAAGGAGTGAAAATGAATAATCCAGTTTGATTGTGGCATACAGTGGTGTTTCTTAAACTAGCTGTGGTGTAATGAGCTGTGTTTTGTTTTAATTTTGATGAATTTCAACTGATATTTTATAAAATACAATTAAAATTGATTACTGGAAGGTTAAATAACATGAAATATAAACCCATTTTTTTTAAAAAGGTCTTATTTATTTGAGAGAGAGAGAGCACACAGAGGGAGAGTGAGAGGGAGAAGCAGACTCCCTGCTGAGCAGGCAGATGTAGGACTTGATCCCATGCCCCCGGGATCGTGACCTGAGCCAAAGGCAGATGCTTAACTGACTGAGCCACCCAGGTGCCCCTAAACCCAAGTTTTATCATAAGATTCACTAGCCATAAAATTACCTTTCAATGAATTTAATAAAAACATATAGAATATAGAAAAATAATTACTAAAAAGCATACATCATTCATTGAATATTACTGAATATGGCATGATTAAACAAAACACCAACTGCTTGTACCTAAAGAACTAAGTCAGTTTACCTCAAATTCTTATCAATGGAAGATTTGGCTAAGACTAACATCTAGGAGTGTCTGAACCATTAGCACATGCTAAGTATAAAACAAAGGCCCAGACAGACACACTTACAAAGAAACACTCGAAGCAAAGCAGAACTTCAGGACCACATAATCTCAACTAGAAGGGACTTCTGTGACAAGCAAATAGCACACATGATTTTGCTGCCTGAATCGAAGAACATTATTTGAAGCAAATAATCCCCACCCAGCAACACAATTTATAAACACTCTTGGTGCAATTTTTCAAAAATCTTTATTAGTAAAAAAAAAAATCAATGAGAACTGAGTGAAAATATAATTAAAGGCCTCAATAAATTAAGCACCCAACCTGAAACAGGCAGTAGAGAATACAGTGTAATCACTCAGAAAATGATCAGCCAAATTTGCCAAGACAAAGACAAATCTCAAGTGTACAATATCAAGAATCATTTCATAGCTCAACAAAGCTCAGTCTTTCAAGGGTCCTAGAGAGGAGAAAGTACATTAACATCAGAACTCGATGGTAGGATGGTGATGAGTGTTATGTGACCATGTGGAAGACAGCTTTCTGATCAGCTGGGTCATGGTGCATTTCAGTGTAAGAGGTCAGACATTTTCATAGAACCTCTCCTCATCCCCAAACTTTTAAGTTACCACCCTCTCTGCCTAAACCAGGTATTATTAGTTTTAAAGAGAGACTCACCAGAAGAAGAAATCTCTCTCAGACTGAGATGCTCAGAATGGACATATTAGATGAGATTGATGTTTCGTCTGCTGGTGCTTTACCACAGTGCGCCTCTGAGCAGGATGCTTCATTCCATTTCCAGCCTATCTGCACTAATATAGCTATGGACATTCTGACTTGTATGTATTTGTACAATTCAACCCATGGCTACTGAATAGCCGTCTATGTCCCTATAAGTCTAGAAAAGAAAGGAATTGTGAGAATAGGAAAAGAGAAGTAATTATTCGTATTTGTGTTTAATTCAATGAAAGCCTTAGTACCCCTTTAATTTAGAGATAATCTTTAGTTTCTAACACAGACCAGTTCAGTACTATCCTTTCAGCCTTACTAATGACTTGCTTGGGAGTAACTGGTTTTCTTAATATATGATTAATTAATCTGTACTTCAAATACAGAAGACCGTTTTCTCTACAGAATGTGAAAGTCAGAATGACTATGGTAATATGCAAAACAGGGCAAAGAAAAGTACATTTGTTCTCATGAAAACATGAATGCCTAGGAAATCAATTTTTATGCTTTAAATTATAAGCCTGTCTGTGCATTTGTTTTTAGAGACAGATAGATGGTAAATAGGTAGATGATAGATAGCTAGATAGATACAGACAGACAGATAAGGAGAGACAGAGAAAGTGGTTATTTTTTCAGTGGAAACATTTTCTAAAAGACATTCACTTTCAAAAATATGTTTTTTCTCATTACAACAGCCGTCCTCTTTATTATAAAATGTTTGGAAAAATGAGAGTTAAAGGAAAAGAATAAAATCACCAATCATCTAAGCAGTCTGAGATGTTCACCCTATTTTTATATATTTCTTTTGCTTTTTTCTTTTCAAATTCATCTTTTAAAGATTTTTATTTATTTATTTGACAGAGAGAGGATGACAGCGAGAGAGGGAACACAAGCAGGGGGAGTGGGAGAGGGAGAAGCAGGCTTCCTACAGAGCAGGGAGCCCGATGCAGGGCTCGATCCCAGGACCCTGGGGTCGTGACCTGAGTTGAAGGCAGACGCTTAAGGACTGAGCCACCCAGGCACCCCTTCAAATTCACTTTTAAAAATCATTAAATTATTTCAAGTATTCTGAGAAAAATATAGACTAAAAAAGCACTTATTCTCCCCTCCCCCACAATTCGCTGCCTTTCTCTCTATTGGCTTCAAATAACCTTTACCAAGTAAAATGTCAAATACATTATTGAAATGTCCTTTGCCACCCTCCAAAATTCTATCACAGTGCTCTCTGTCTCTGAGATCAGTGTGTATCCTTCCTTACCATGCCTTTAAACACTTACCATACATGTACTTCTTTTCCAACAATGGGTTTATTATTCTTTTGAGATGTACAATACATGACAACTCATTATACCCACTTTTTGTGATACTTTGCTTTTTAACATAAAAACGCATAAAATAGATACATCTAATATATTTGTCTAGTAATTCTTTGTTCACTTACACTACTAATACATTGTTGACTTATACATTTCAGATAACTTCTAATGTATTTATTTTCCCAAAATGTTTAAGTTTTTTTTTTTTTTAAAGATTTTATTTATTTATTTGAGAGAGAATGAGAGACAGAGAGCATGAGAGGGGGGAGGGTCAGAGGGAGAAGCAGACTCCCTGCCGAGCAGGGAGCCCGATGCGGGACTCGATCCCGGGACTCCAGGATCATGACCTGAGCCGAAGGCAGTCGCTTAACCAACTGAGCCACCCAGGCGCCCCCAAAATGTTTAAGTTTTAATGTATCATAAGTTATCCATGTTTTTATTATACTTTGTGCTTTTTTTCTATTTTGCTCAAGAAATTCTTCTATATTCTGAGTGTATTCATTATAATATTCTACATTATAGAAATTTCCTGTAATTTTTTTAAGGTTTTACATAGATCATTTAGATCTTTAATACATTAGACATGCAATTTTCTGTGTCAAGTGATGTAGGAATATAATTTTATATTTGCCAATTAACAAACCCTAAGTAAGTCAGTCCATTCCCCTTAGTAATACCACATCCATTCCTACAAGCTCCCATTTATGGAAGGATGTATTAGAATTTGTCTAGTCTATTTCAGTGGCCTGTGTACCTAGTCTTAACCAATAGTCTTTTAATTACCAGAGCTTTATAACAGTGTTGTTATCTGATGATGCCTATTCGCTCTCTTTATTCTTCTAGATAAATTTATTTAGGACTTAAGGAGAGGGAGCAGAACAGTGCAGAAAAGCCCCAGCAGAAGGCAGCAGGTCTTAGTGAGCATGCAGAGCTGAGGCAAGGATTCAATTCTAACCAGCAGATGAACAAGTACTCTATAGAACAGACATGACTGCCTCAAGTTGCAGGTTATTGCTGTTAATTTTTTTCATAATAGCATGTCAAAAGCAGGCAGGGATAAGACAAAAATTTCATTATAGAGCAAACCACAGAGCAGCTAAGTGATGGTGTGGTGCAGACCATGAATATGGGTTCTTGTTGGTCCTTGAAGGCCAGTGTTACGTCAACTGCCCGAAATACCATTCTCCATGCAAGGTTGAGTAGGTAAACCTGGGGATTAATTCTGCACTCATGTAGGTGGTCTCAGCATTTAGAGTAGTGCTTCTCAATACTGGTTGCACATAGGAATCACTTAAAGAGCTTTTAAAAATACTACTGTCCAAGCCACACCCTTCTCCAATTAAATCAGAATATCTGAGGGTGGAATCTCAGAATGAGTATATATTTTTTGAAGCCTCTGATGATTTTACTATTCAGACAACTTTGACAATAGCTTTAGTGTCAATTCAACTATGGGGTCTCGATCCGATTTGGAATAATTAACTAGATTAGAAGGAGAAAGTTCTAGGAGGCATTCAGAAGCCTAAACATATCCATGGCAAAAGTTGGAGGCAGGGCTAGCAGGCATGGGACTAAAAATAGCTGCCAGAAGGACACCGTCTAGGTCATACCGTAGGTAGAGCTACTGTTAATGTAGCATTGAAGTTCCATGAACTCAGGGAAATTAGCTAAGGTCATGCATCAGCTGCTGTAACATATAAAAGAGAGTTTTGGTTTTTTGTTTTGTTTTGGTTTTTTCTTTTTTTAGAAAGAGAGTGAGCGAGAGAGAGCATGAGCAGGAGAAGGGGCACGAGTCAGAGAAGGGGCATGAGTGGGAGAAGGGGCAGAGGGAGAGGGAAAAGCAGACTTCCCACTGAGCAGGGAGCCTGATGTGGGGCTCGATTCCAGGACCCTGAGATATGACCTGAGCTGAAGGTAGACGCTTAACTGACTGAGCCACCCAGGCACCCATAAAAGAAAATTTTAAAAACACAGGGCAAATTTGGCAACTTTTGTGTAGTCAGGGACCAGTGCTGCTTCTACTCTCTTGCCCTGCCCCTGCTGAGATGCCAGATAATCCAGGATAGTTCTCTACCTCTCCTACAATCTGGCCAAAAGAAGTAGGACAGGGAAGTGGAGGCAAATATCTTCCCTAAAATTAATAAAACAGATCACTTCTGCTCTTGTCCTCTTAGCCAGAAATCCGTCACATGATCTGGCTCACATAGAAGAGTCTGGAAAATATATACAGGGTGGTCTTGTGTGTAGCTAAAAGGAAGAGTATACAGCAGATATTAGAAGTCGATAATCAACTTTTCATAACAGAGGTGATTGGGAAAATAATACATTTCAAATATACATTTGAATGCTTGATACTGTGGTTGCCACCATTGCAGATTTCTGATTGTAGAGGGAACCATAGCGGAGGACACAAGGAGGGAACAATGTCCTAAATGCCACTCTAAGAGGCAGTATTTTAGGTCAGTTTTTACCTTGAACTTGGTAAATACATAGTGTCAAAATATATCTCTGGCTGAGCAGGTCTCTCATTTGAGTTTCTCCTTGGAGAAGTTCCTGATTCTATGCCTAGAGCATCATATAGTGCCTGAAAGTGAGAGCTAACACACACACACACCCACGCTCATGCATACACACTAATGATGGGGATATGTCAAAGGGGCGTGAGAGACAACTGAAAGAGTTGGCTAATGGTCAAACCCAGACAATTTGAACAACAAAATAAATAATATAATAGTCTGTAACTATAAATATCCATGACTCCATACTGATATAACTGAGTAATTGAATAAGCCAGGTAATGGGGGAGGACAGACAAATCTCGTATGCAGAAGAGTTCAGAATAATTTCTGTAGATACTTTACCCTAAGGGAGGTGTGCTGTAACTCTCTTTTCCTTAAGTTTGGGGCACACAAAGTGACTTATTTCCAAAGACCACAGCAAGGAAAAGGAGGGGATACAAGTTCAGAGTGGAGAAAACTGAAAGCAGTATCTCAGCCAGTTGTCAGAGTAAATATCAATAGTAATGAATTGTGTTCATAGTGATAAATCATTTTGACCCTTTTCCAACATGAAAGCATAAGCTTTGTGTTCATATGATTCTCATTAGCTAATTAAATTATATGCATTTTCATTTATTTTTTATTTATTTATTTATTTATTTATTTGAGAGAGAGAGCATGCATGAGCAGGGGGAGGGGCAGAGGGAGAGAGAGAAGCTGACTCCTTGCTGAGCAGGGAGCCTCATGCTGGGCTTGATCCCAGGACCCAGGGATCATGCCTGAGCAGAAGGCAGATACTTAACTGATTGAGCCACCTAGATGCTCCTCAATTGTATGAATTTTTTTTTTTTAAGATTTTATTTATTTATTTGAGACAGAGAGCATGAGAGGGAGGAGGGTCAGAGGGAGAAGCAGACTCCCTGCCGAGCAGGGAGCCCGATGCGGGACTCGATCCCGGGACTCCGGGATCATGACCTGAGCCGAAGGCAGTCGCTTAACCGACTGAGCCACCCAGGCACCCGATTGTATGAATTTTAATGAAGAGTTCTACTGGATCATGTCTGGGTAGGATGTCGTGAAAAAGGAACTCTACCTCAATGGTCTTCCTCTTGAAAACCCTTAACTCCCATGAAATCATGGGAAGAATAACATCAGATAAATCCAGAATTCTTCAATTTGCCTGGCCACTTCTCTTTGAACCTGCCAAGGTCAATTAAACTGAAAAGCTGCCAACTGCCAAGAGAGGCTGTGATATGTCTTCTTGAATGAGACTATGCATCAGAAAAAGAACATTAGTTAAAAACTAAGAAAATCTGAACAAAGTATTGACTTTTGCCAATAATAATGAAAATGATGACAAACAGCTGACTAGAAACATCATGCATGCTAGAATAATAGAGAATTACAAGGAAGGAAAAGGAATATTTCATTTGTTTTGGTTTATAATCACCTGACAAGAGATAAAGTGAGGTTGCAATAATACTTGTTTTTCCTTTGGAAGATAAAGAACTTAGAAATGTTTAACTTATCTTCTCATCATCCCAGTGAGTAGATCATCTCATATGTGACATGTATAAATTGCTTAGAAAGTGAAAAGGGCTCCATGGAAGAAAAGAGGATTTGTTTTTGTAGTATTTGTAGTTTTCACGTAACTTTTAGCAACTTTTAGCTCTTTGCTTTATGCTTAAACACTATCATAGGGTGTCTATGGAAGTAAACATCCTTTCCATGATTTGAAGCATATTGATGGTTATCGTCATACCTGGTAAGATAAATACTGTCCAAATGAAAAAAAAAAAAATAGTGGTTGTCCAGCAGGCAGTCCCTTATCATTCTGTCAAGAGGCAGAGTTAACTTATGTCACTTTACGAAGCAGTGGGTTCCTTTCTCCACAGCCTGGGCTTAATGATGGCATTGATCAAAATGTAAATTTATGTTGATTTATCAAGACATGATGATGGTAGTGATAAGCCTTCATGATTGGTACTTCCAAAGTAAATGTACTGAAATGATAAATGCGTGTTTCCCTGGCCACAGAAATGGATTTTGCTCTGCAGTTAATGTTTCATATAACCCAAGTTCATTAGGCAGAATTCAGCTAATGACATCATGAATTTGTTTCATTTTATCAAATTGCATTAATTAGGGAAATGTGCTGGATGTTGATTGTAAAGAAATGTACTCTTTTTCCTTGGAATAAGAAAAGAAAAAACAAGGTAATTGGATTAATTTGTCCTTCTTCTTTTTTTTTTTTTAACCTCCATTAACTAGGATTGTGAAGATCCTTTCTTAACATGAAAGCATGAGCAATTTTGTGTTAACATGATTCTCATTAGCCAATTTAATTGTAGGAATTTTAAGTGAGAGTTCTACTGGACCAATGCCATATTCTGAAAACCATATTAAACACTGTATCTCCAGGGGATTCCACATTTGATAATGAAAGCCTGAGGTTTCCTATAATGGTAAAAAAAAAAAAAAAAAGGAAAAAGGGAAGGAAAAAAAGAAAAAAAAGCACTGAGTTACTTTTCATGGTTCTATAAATTATATATGTTTGGTCTGTTATATCCCCCTTCTGCCCCTAAAGCTTAGAATAATATTGCATCCTTGGAGTTTTGTTTTTGATAACAGTGCGCTATAGGGTCCATATAATTCATGGTGATTTGTGAGAGCTGTTTAAAATTTTGTTGTACTGTGCTTAATTATAAGAATAGATTATCCCAGAAGTTTAAGATCATATCATTTGCATGTAATTGTGTGTGTTCTCTCTAGGTTGGAGGGAGGGAGTTTTCTTTAATGAGAAAACATGAATCTCTTTTGTTGCCTTTATTCCCTCAAGGACTTTAGTTCCTGTTTGTGTTGGAAAACACATTTCATGAATACTGCCTCATGCAGTCCAACAGTTGCTCTGTATTCAAGCCCAGAGAGTGCTTCCCCAGTGGGGCATTAAATGGACCACGCCCTTTAGAAGCAAGTGACTTCTGGGGTCAAAGCTGAAGTCATGTTCATGCTTCATCTCTGAGCAACCAAGAAGGAGCTAGTGATTGTTGCATGCACATGAATGCCATGATCAGAAATAAGATAAGAAATTAAACAGGTGTTTCCATAGAAAACTATTAAAAAGTATATATAGGTACATATATGTATGTATATGTGTATGTATACACATATGGAGTTAACTGTCAAAGAATGTCTCAGTCTCTTTGCTATTTTAGGGGGAAGGATTTAATAAGCATATGATGAAGTATTTAAAAAATGCATGGATGATTTTCGATTTAAAATTTGGTGGATGCATTGGATGCCTAAAGATTTATACCACTAACTAAAGACATTGGCAGTCTCCTCTCTTTTTAGGACTCAGTCAACTTATCTATAAAACAGCTTATTTTCACCCTGATAGTCTATGACTCTATGATTTAAAAATTATCACATTCCACCATTTTGATCATCTTGAATCACCTGTATAAACAACCTTTTATTATTATATCAATAATGTCAATTCATCAGTCTTCATGAGAAATAAAAGACAATTATAGCATTCAGCTGATGAATATTTACTATTTATCCAAATGAAAGTAGTACTCTTCTAGTAATTTTAGGGAATGAAGTTAGAAGTTATAGCTGCCAGTGATAGAAGGAAAGCTAGATAGGATCTAAACACTTCATCACTTCATCTTCATGAGGTAGAAAATGAAGAGACAGGGATTTGCATGTAAGACACAGGTGAAGAGTGGTGGGGATAGAATTTAAACCTACTGAATATAGAACTTTTTCTATGTCTCCCTGAAACTTTAAGATATTTAAAGTAGTGTGAGTTTATCTGATATTAGACACAAACATAGTAAGCATATTTAAATCATTTATTTGTTTCAAAAATTATTTTAGAATAGTTTTATATTTATAGAAATTCAAGAAGCTAGGACATAGAGAGTCTCAATGTACCCCACACTCATTTTTTCCCATTATTAACATCTCATATTAGTATGGTACCTAATTTTTATGACTAATGAGCCAGTATTAATGTGTTGGTATTAATTAAAGTCCAGTCTTTGTTCTGATATTTTTAAGTTTTAACTATTTCTGTTCTACGATCCCAGCCAGAAAACCACATCACATTTAATTGTAACATCTCCTTAGCTTATTGTATGACAGTTTCCCAGACTTTCCTTGTTTTTGACATCTTGGAGTTTTGAGGTGTACCAATGAACATTTTGCAGAATGCCCTTCGGTTGGATTTGTCTGATGTTTTTCTCATAATTAAGACAGGGGTGGTGGGTTTGGGGGAGGAAGACCATCATAGGTAAAGGGCCATGTTTATCACATCTGATCAAGAGTGTGTGCTATCAGTGTGACTTCTCACCGATGTTGACCTTCATCACCTGGCTCGGGTAGTGTTTGTCCTGTTTGACCACTATAATGTTATTCTCTTTTCTTTTTTCCATTTTCCATACTGTTTATTTTGGAAGGAAGCCAGTCTGTGTTGCCCACATGTAAGGGATGGTAAAATATGCTCTACCTCCTTGATGGCAAAATATATATTATTTTTTTTTAAGATTTTATTTATTTATTTGACAGAGAGAGACACAGCGAGAGAGGGAACACAAGAAGGGGGAGTGGGAGAAGGAGAAGCAGGCTCCCCGCAGAGCAGGGAGCCCGATGCGGGACTTGATCCCAGGACCCTGGGATCATGACCTGAGCTGAAGGCAGTCGCTTAACCAACTGAGCCACCCAGGCGCCCCGCAAAATATATTTTTATATTATTTGGAATTCTGCAGAGGAGCCTTGTCTGTTCTGTGCTATTTACTTGTTTTTATTTAGAAAATCATTTATTTGTTATCAGTGTTAACTATGGTTATGTAGTTTATAATTTGGGGTACAGTTCAATACTATATTATGTAATTTGTTTTTAACTTAATCACTTACTTGTTGCTCTAATTATTCCATGATTGGCCATTAGGATTTTGTTCTGTTGGTTCCTGTGTCCCTTTGACACACTCTCAACAATCTAGAATTTTTTTTTGAGACTTTCTTATTTTCTGTACTATAAGATGGTCCAGGTTCATCTTATGCAAGTCCTGCCCCAGCCCTAGAATCACCCATTTGTCCCAGGAACCCAGGTTCCTTTTATGGGATGATGGCATTATAAACCAGTTTCTGAGCACTAGCTGTTCTTGCTGCTAGTGAGGTTGCATTGCTTCTCTCCATTCTTTCACCAATACCATGCTGTCTTGCATAAAGCTGTCTGGAAAAAGGTAGATTTATAGTAGGTCTTGAATTTAAGTAGTTTCTTTCAACTGTTGTGCTTTCATAATATAATGGCTGTTCTGGAGGCTTTGCTTTTCCATATAAACTTTAGAATAAGTTTGTCAATATCTACAGAATAGCTTGCTGGGATTTTGAGTGAGATGGCATTGAAGCTCTAGATCAAATTGGGGATAACTGACATCTTAAAAATATTGACTCTTCTGGGGCACCTGGGTGGCCCATTCGGGTGAACATCTGACTCTTGATTTTGGCTCAGGTCATGATTTCGGGGTCCTGAGATTGGCTCCATGCTCAGCTCAGCAGGGAGACTGTTTGAGATTCTCTCTTTCCCTCTCCCCTGCCCTCCCTGCCACACTTTCTCTCTCTCTCTAAAATAATTAAATAAATCTTAAAAAATACTGACTCTTCTAATACATGAACATGGAAACCTGGAATATCTCTCCATTTATTTAGATTGTCTTTGATTCTTTAATGAGAAATTTGCAGTTTTCTATAGAGAGTTCTTATATGTATTTTGTATATTTATACCTGAGTATTTCATTTTATTTGGTATGATTGTAAATGTTTTATTTTTTAATATTAAATTCCAATAGTTCATTGTTGGCAAATAGGAAAGAGATTGATTTTTGTTTTTGTTTTTGTTTTTTTAAGATTTTATTTATTTATTTGTCAGAGAGAATGAGAGAGACAGAGCATGAACAGGGGGAGCGGCAGAGGCAGAGGGAGAAGCAGGATCCCCGCTGAGCAAGGAGCCCGACGTGGGACTCTATCACAGGACCCTGGGATCATGACCTGAGCTGAGGGCAGACATTTAACCGACAGAGCCACCCAGGCATCCCGTGATTGATTTTTGTATATTAACTTTTTATCTTGTAACTTTGCTTTTCTTGCTTATTAATTCCAGGAGTTATTTTGTCAGCTGTTTGGGATTTTTTACACAGACAAGCATGTCATCTACAAATAAAGACTTTTTTTTTCTTACTTTATTTCCTTTTATTTTTTATTGTGCTAGGTAGGACTTCCAGTGGATGTTGAAGTATGAGATGGGACATCCTTGCCATGTTCCTTAAAATGGGAAAGTGTCCAGTTTCTTGCTGGTGTTAGCTGAAAGTATATTACGGTGTGGTGTTAGCTAAAGCTATATTATGGATGTTCTTTAACAACTTGGAGAAGTTCTCCATTATTTTTAATTTGCTGAGAGTATTTATTATTAATGGCTATTGAATTTTTGAAATACTTTTTTCTGAAGAAATTGATGCGATCATATAATTTTAGTTCTCTAGCCTGTTGAGGTAGTAGAACATCATTTTTGATTAATGAACCAGTATTGGATACCTTGTCATGGTGTATAATTAGTTTTTATACATTTTTGGATTTTATTTCCTGATATTTTTTTGCATCAGTATTCATGAAAGATATTAGTCTGTATTTTTCCTGTCTTAGAAACTGTGTTTGATATCAGTGTAAATGTCTTTCAAAATTAGAATGTGTTATTTCTGCTTCTAATTTCTGAAAGATATGGTGGAGAATTGGTCTCCTTTCTTTTTTAAGTATTTGGTGAAACTCACAAATGAAGTTTTCTGACCCTAATGCTTTATTTTGTTGAAAGGTTTAGTTAGTGAATTTGATTTCTTTAACAGATATAGACCTATTCAGATTATTCATTTCTCTTTGTGTGAGTTATGATAGTCTGTGCCTTTTAAAAAGAGGTCCTCATCTAGGGTTCCTGGGTGACTCAGTCCTTAGGCGTCTGCCTCTGGCTTAGGTCATGATCCCGGGGTCCTGGGAATGGCCTGGCATCGGGCTCCCTGCTCTGCAGGAAGCCTGCTTCTCCCTCTCCCACTCCCCCTGCTTGTGTTCCCTCTCTCGCTGTGTCTCTTACTGTCAAATAAATAAATAAAATCTTAAAAAAAAATCTTTAAAAAAAATGAAAAAAAAATTTAAAAAGTCCTTATCTAAATTATCAAATCTGTGGGTATGGTTTTCTTCATATATTCTTTTCTTTTTTTAAATTTTATTATGTTATGTTAGTCACCATACAATACATCATTGGTTTTTGATGTGGTGATCCACGATCCATTGTTTTCATATAACACCCAGTGCTCCATGCAGTATGTGCCCCCCTTAATACCTATCACTGGGCTAACCAATCTCCCCTACCCCCTCCCCTCTAAAACCCTGTTTGTTTCTCAGAGTCCATAGTCTCTCATGGTTGGTCTTTCCCTCCATTTCCCCACCCACCCCCGGCATTTGTCCCTTCCTTCTCCTAATGTCCTCCATGCTATTCCTTATGTTCCACAAATAAGTGAAACCATATGATAATTGACTTTCTCTGCTTGACTTATTTCACTTAGCATAATGTCCTCCAGTCCCATCCATGTTGATGTAAAAGTTGGGTATTCATCCTTTCTGATGGCTGAGTAATATTCCATTGTGTATATGCACCACATCTTCTTTATCCATTCATCTGTTGAAGGGCATCTCTGCTCTTTCCACAGTTTGGCTATTGCGGACATTGCTGCTATGAACATTGGGGCACATATGGCCCTTCTTTTCACTACATCTGTGTCTTTGGGGTAAATACCCAGTAGTGCAATTGCTGGGTCATAGGGTAGCTCTATTTTTAATTTTTTGAGGCACCTCCACACTGTTTTCCAAAGTGGCTGTACCAACTTGCATTCCCACCAACAGTGTAAGAGGGTTTCCCTTTTTCCACAACCTCTCCAACATTTGTTGTTTCTTTCCCTGTCCATTTTTGCCATTCTAGCAATAACCAGTAACGAGATTGAAGCAGTGATCAAAAACCTCCCAAAAAACAGGAGTCCAGGGCCTGATGGATTCCCTGGGGAATTCTACCAAACATTCAAAGAAGAAATAATACCTATTCTCCTGAAGCTGTTTCAAAAAATAGAAACAGAAGGAAAACTTCTAAACTCATTCTATGAGGCCAGCATTACCTTAATCCCCAAACAAAGGCAAAGACCCCATCAAAAAGGAGAATTTCAGACCGATATCCTTGATGAATATGGATTCTAAAATCCTCAACGAAATCCTAGCTAATAGGATCCAACAATACATTAAAAGGATCATCCACCACGACCAAGTGGGATTTATCCCTGGGATGCAAGGGTGGTTCAACATTTGCAAATCAATCGATGTGATAGAACACATTAATAAGAGGAGGGAGAAGAAGCATATGGTCCTCTCAATTGATGCAGAAAAAGCATTTGACAAAATACAACATCCTTTCCTGATTAAAGCTCTTCAGAGTATAGGGATAGAGGGAACATTCCTCAAGTTCATAAAATCCATCTATGAAAAACCCAAAGTGAATATCATCCTCAATGAGGAAAAGTTGAGAGCCTTTCCCTTAAGATCAGGAACACGTCAAGGATGCCCACTCTCACCACTATTGTTCAAGATAGTACTAGAAGTCCTAGTAACAGCAAGCAGACAACAAAAAGAAATAAAAGGTATTCAAGTTGGCAAAGAAGTCAAACTCTCTCTTTTCTCAGATGACATGATACTTTATGTGGAAAACCCAAAAGACTCCACCCCCAAATTACTGGAACTCATCCAGCAATTCAGTAATGTGGAAGGATACAAAATCAATGTGCAGAAATCAGTTACTTTCTTATACACTAACAACGCAACTGTAGAAAGAGAAATTAGAGAAACGATTCCATTTACAATAGCACCAAAAACCATAAGATACCTTGGAATAAACCTAACCAAAGGGGTGAAGGATCTGTACTCTAGGAACTACAGAACACTCATGAAAGAAATTGAAGAAGACACAAAAAGATGGAAAAATATTCCATGCTCATGGATCGGAAGAATAAACATTGCTAAAATGTCTATGCTACCCAGAGCAGTCTATATCTTCAATGCCATCCCGATCAAAATTCCAATGACATTTTTCAAAGTGCTGGAACAAACAATTCTTCATATATTCTTCATTAATCTTTCAAGGTACATGGGATCAGTAGAGATCAGTAGAATTATCTCTTTCATTTCTGACATTGGTAACTTTTGTCTTGTCTTTTTCTTGGTTAGCATGGCTAAGAGGTTTGTCAATTTAACTGCTCTTTCCAACGTGCAACTTTATTACACATTGATATTCTCTGTTGCCTTCAACTTCATTTATATCTGCTTTGATTTTGATTTTTTTCCTGCTAGCATTTAAGCATAAATTGCTCTTCTTTCTCTAGTTTCCAAAAAAGAAGTTCATATTGTTAATTTTAGATTTATATATTTATTTATTTAAGAAAAAGTGAGTGTGGGGAGGAGGGGCAGAGGGAAAGAGAGAATTTTAAGCAAGCTCCATGCCCAGCATGGAGCATGACATGGGGCTTGATCTCACAGCCCTGAGATCATGACCTGAGCAGAAATCTAGCATTGGGACCTTAACTGACTGAGCCACCCAGGTGGCCCTACACATTTTTGTTTTTTATTTTTATTTTTAAAAATATTTTATTTATTTATTTGCTAGAGAGAGAGAGCATAGGCGAGAGAGAATGAGCAAGAGCACAAGCAGGGGGAGCGGCAGGCAGAGGGAGAAGCAGGCGCCCTGCTGAGCAAGGAGCCCGATGTAGGGCTTGATCCCAGGACCCTGGGATCATGACCTGAGCTGAAGGCAGATGCTTAACGACTGAGCCACCCAGGCGCCCCTTGTTTTTTAATATCTACATTTAGTACTACGAATTTCCCTGTGCACACTGTTGTCAATGTACATATTTTGATAATTTTTATTTTCATTTAGTACCAAATATTTGAATAGACCTTGGGACTTTTTCTTTGACCAATGTCATTTAGAAGTCTTGTTTAATGGGGTGCTTGGGTGCTACAGTTGGTTAAGCATCCAACTCTTGATCTCAACTTAGGTAATGATCTCAGGGTCATGAGTTCAAGCCTTGTGTTGGGCTCCATGCTGGGCACAGAGCCTAGTTAGAAAAAGAAAAAAGAAAAAGAAAAAGAAGTGTGTTCCTTAATATCTAGATATTTCAGGATTTTCCAGTTCTCTCTATGCTATTATTTTTTAGATTAGTTCCCCTATTGTATAAGAAGATACTTTATATGATTTATATTCTTTTAATTTAAAGTGTACTTTATAGCCCTTACTTATATCTATTTTGGTGAATGTTCCAGATGATCTTAAGAAACATGTATTCTTTTGTTGGAGAATAGAGTGTTCTGTAAATACCATTCAGAAGAAGTTCAATGATACCTGTCTTCAGGCTATCTATTTCCTTATTGATCTTTTTGGCTGCTTGATCTATCATTTCTTAAAAGAAGGCTGTTGATGTCTCCTACTATAATAGTTTCTATTTCTCCTTTTAATTCTGTAAAGTTTTGCTTCACCTATTAAACACTGTGTTGTCAGGTGTATATATGTTTAGGATTGTTATGTATTCTTGGATAATTGATCCTCTATGTAATATGTAATGCCTTTCTTTATTCCACAAGTCTACTTTTGTGAAATTAATGTAACTATTTCATTTCATTTTTGATTAATGTTAGCATGATATATCCTTTTACTATTTACCTATTTTTACTATTCACCTATTGAGTATTTATTTATATTTGAAGTGAATTTCTTATAGACAACATTTAGTTGGGGTTAGTTTTTTAAATTTTTTCTTTGGTTTTGTTTTTCTTCTTTAAATCCCTCCTGACAATCTCTGTTTTCTCATTGCTATATTTAGAACATTTACATTTAAAGTAATTATTCATATATTTGGATTAATAACTACGATGTTTGTAACTGTTTTCTGTCCATTTTTTTTCTTTGTTTCTTTTCCCCTTCATTTTCAGCCTTCTCTGAGTTTAATTGGGCATTTTATATGATTTTACCTTTTTCTCTTAGCTTATCGAGTATACTTCATTAAAAATAATGTTATTGGTTTTCAACATACATTTGTAAGTAATTTAAGTCTGCCTCCAAGTAACACTATACTGCTTCACGTATAAGGTGGGTATCTTACAACATATTATTGCCAATCTCTCTCTCTCGTATTTAATGACATCGTTTCATTCATTTCACTTATTCATATGCTATAATTATCCAATATGTGTTTACTATTATTATCCTAAACAGTTATCTTTTAGAACGATTAAGAATAAGAAAAATAAAAGTTTGTGTATTTCTTTCATTGATTTATTCTCTATTGGGCTTCCTTGACTTATGTAGATTCAAGTTTCTTGCTTTCCTCATTTTTCCTCTCCTTGTGAATTTCTTTTAATATTTCTCATAGGGCAGATCTACAATTATGAATTCCTTCAGTTTTTGTTGAAAGGAGAGTCATTATTTTATTTATTATTTATTTATTTATTTATTTATTTATTTATTTATTTTGTTTTCTGAAGAATAATTTCACTGAGTATAGAATTCTAGTTCGGGAGTATTTATTTTTATTTTTTAATTTTTGCTTTCAATATTTTAAGTATTTTTATTCCACTCTCCTCTTCCTTGCACAGTGTTTGATGAGAAGTACTCTAACTTTTACCCTTTCTTTAGAGATTAGATTGTTATTTTTTGTCTGTTTTCAAGATTTTTTCTTTGTTTTCAGTTTCTTGCATTTTAAATAAAATATGCTTAAGTGTGTGTTTTTGTAATTATCCTGTTTGGAAGTCACTAAGTTTCTTGTATGTGTTTGTTTGGTATCATTAATTTAGGAAAGTTCTTGGCCATTACGTCAAATATCCTTCCACTCTATTGTTTTTCTTCTTTTTTCTATTCCAATAAATGAAATGTGACATTACACCTTTTGAAATTGTCACACTTTTCTTGGACATTCTATTTTTTATTTTCTTTTTCTCTTTGCATTCAAGTGTGGGGATTTCTATTGACATTATCTTTAAGTTCATGGACTCTTGTCTTGACCATGCCCAGTCTCCAGACGTGCCCAGTCTCTGGATGGGACATTCTTCATTTTTGTTAGAGTTTTTGATTTCTAATATATCCTTTTGATTCTTTTTAGAGTCTCCATTTCTCTTACATTTCTTGTAATGTTGTTTGTCACTCTTGCATATTGTCCACTTTTCCCATCAGCACCCTTAGCATATTAATCGTAGTTATTTTAAATTTTGTCTAATAAACCTGAAATCTCTCCCACATCTAAGTCTGTTTGATGCTTTCCTTGTCTCTTCAGCCTCTTAGCCTATCTTGTAATTTTGGTCAAAGACTGAACATAATGTATGGGGTAGTAAGAACTGAGGTCCAGTAGGCCTTCAGTGTGAGGTTCTGTGTTTATCTGGCTGGGAGTTGGTCCATATTTAATGTCTGCCATTTCCATAGCTCCCAGAAATTCTTATTTTTCCAGTGACCTTGTCTTTGTGTTCACTGTTGAACTTGAGATTCCCTAAGAACTCCTGCTCAGATAGCATTTGTATTTTGTAGCTTTCCAACTTCAGTCTACTGTTATACTGGATCCCTGTTGGTGTGACAGTGAGATATGGGGGAGCGAAACATTTTGAAATCTTATGATTATAACTTAGTCCTTTAGTGGGCCAATGTCTTGGGGCTGTGATCTTTACAAGTGTTTCTTCCATAGGATAACTTTTATCTTTAACCCCTTCAGTGAGATAGGAAGAGGGTGCTTCGGAGCAGTGCCCTTTGCCCACCTGGTATAAAGCTCTTGTAAAGTCATTTCCCTGCTGAGTAGGCCTGTTTGTGAAGAATGCTCTGGATGAATTTCATAAGGATTTCCCCTCCCTCATGCTGACAGAATCAGGAGGGGATATTTCTCTGATTTCCACAAGAACATGTTAGGTTTTCTGGAGATTATACCCACAGTAATTTGTTTTTAAGTCTGTAGCTCCTATAAGTTTCTCTCTCTCATGCTAGTATAAATTTAGCCTGGAGAAACTGATCAAAATTATTTAACACTTTCTTCCAGTTTATGCCGTCACAAGCATTTGCTCCAGTGGAGCAAATATCTCCTGCAACTCTCTAGATTCAACTGCCCTTCCAGATTTTGGGGGGTGGAGCGCTATTCAATTCAGTGATGTATCCAAGGATAGGTCATTGATTAACAGTTTATTTAGACTTTTCCTGTTGTAAGAATGGGAATGACAAATTCCAAGTTATTTTACATATCAGAGCTGAAATGAGAAATCTGAATGGTTTAAAATATTTTTTTCATCATTCTTTTTTGGATTTTCCTCTGTAAGGACTTCCTTATTATATATTATGATATGAGGGTATGTATGTATATGCATTTCTTCAAAGATGCTTTCTGAAGATTCTGTTAGAGTCTTGAAGTGAAGGCAATAAATAGTATCAGGGGAAATTTATAAAAAAAAAATGATACCTGGCATTTTTGTATCATGTTACTATTTATAAATCACTCTCATGAATATTTACACTGTTTTGCCCTTGGGGGCAGAGCAACTATTTAGCTTGGATGCCTGGACCCTTCTCTTTGACTGCTGTTTTTTGTCCTGATTTTCTGACTCCTTGTGCCATTTCTGGACTTGGGAGAAACACTGTACCAGATGATATAAAATCTGGCTCCATGCAGTGCCAAAGAGCCAGAAGATGTCACCTGGAAATGCATCAAAACTTTGAATATCAGGAAATATGCAAAAAGGGCACATCTGACAGACAAGCTTCCTTTCCCTCCTCCCTTCTGTAGACTGCTCCAAGGCATGGTTCCTCCTCCCTCCCTTGGACTGCCCCCAGGCAAACTTCCTGTGTGCAGTTTATTTGGAGACATCAGGTGGCCGAGCAGAAAGCACCTGCTGGCTGATAAACAGTGTCTCTTTCAGATTGCTGTGGGGCTATAGCCAGCAGGTTTGTGCATTGAGTTGTTTCATAACTGTGCCCACCTCATCTCCCCTTTCCTCATTAACACTGCCCCAGAATCCTATCTCCAAAACACAGTATCCATAATTACTACCTTTTTGCCTCAGTCTTCCTGGGGAAACTGAGTTAAAATAACCATCACTGAGTTAATAATGGCAGGTTTTGCTGGATCTTCGAAGAAGCCAAGTGATAGTGGGGAAGGGAGCTTCCTTAATATTTTGACTTTTATACCTCATTATTTTGTATATATTCAAAGCTTAAACAATCATTTCCCCTTGTTCTTGAAATTTTTCAATCCTGGTCTATGTTTTCTTTCTCCATTAATAATCCTCCAATATTATTTTGAATATTTAATATCCATTAAAATATTTTTTTCTCAAAACCTAACCTTTGAATTCCTTGATCTTTCTGTCAATGATTGTGTTCTCTATGCTTCTTCAGCTGTTCTTTCCCATGGTCATAACACAGCATAAGTTTTGTAAGCATAAATTTAATCTCTTCTATAATCTTCATTTAAAATATTTTAGGGCACCTGGGTGGCTCAGTTGGTTAAGCGACTGCCTTCGGCTCAGGTCATGATCCTGGAGTCCCGGGATCGAGTCCTGCATCGGGCTGCCTGCTCGGCAGGGAGTCTGCTTCATCCTCTGACCCTATCCCCTCTCATGTGTTCTCTCTCTCTCATTCTCTCTCTCTCAAATAAATAAAATCTTTTAAAAAAATAAATAAATAAATAAATAAAATAAAATATTTTAGACTCAGTGCAGCACTACATATTTCCAGCTTAATTCCTTTGATGCCAACATTTTTTTCAGTTTCTTCTGTACCAGTATCTATTGATTCTCCCAACTCCTCATTGTTCCCCACTATTATCTTTCTGTAGTTCTCACCTCTCTACTAAATGCCACAGTTGACCCTTATTATCACCTTCTTACACTCAATTTTGATCCCTTTTCCTGCCTGTGCGTCAAATGCAACCTTGGTACCACCCTTGGTTACATCCAAATATCTGTCTTCTCCATACATACATGCACATAACTGGGGAGAAATGTACCACCATGCTAATTAGAATGACTCTAAATCATGACCATTAACCACAGTGGACTCTTAAAGATTGACTTGTGGCCCCTTTCCCTCATACTATCATTTTCCTGTGCTAGATGACTGTTTCCTCTATATATCCTTTCCTTTTTGTATCCATCCTGCTATCTCACAATCCCCTCCACCTCCCACCTAGAGTCTCTGCTCTCTCACCAACAGCAAGAAACAATACTAATTTTTCCCTAATTCCTTTTTATCATTTTTCCCCTTCTGTCAAAGCAGAAGTTGGTCCAGACAAACTCAGATGGGCAAAGAAGTGTTTATTCCAGACTATTGCAATAGGGGGAAGAGACCAGAACTCAGCCTGAACTCAACTCTACCTAAACAAGGATGGAAGGGTTTTATTTTTTCCATTTTATATTATTGATATACAATTTGCTGTGTGTATAATTAATGTATACAACTTCATGAGTTTAGAGATAAGTATATACCTGCTGTTGACTGAATGTTTGTTTCCTCCCAAAATTCATATGTTGAACCTGTCAGTGTGATGGTATTTGAAGCTGGGGCATTTGGGAGGGGATGAGGTCTTGAGGGTAGAGCTCCCATGAGTGGCATTAGTGCCCTTATCAGAGAGACCCCCAGAGAACTCCATCCCTGCTATGTCACATGAGGACACAGGGAACCATAAAAGTGGGCCCTCACCAATCACTGGATCTGCTGAAGCCTTGATTTTGGATTTCACAGCTCCCAGGATTGTGAAAAATAATGTTGTTTAAGCCACCCAAACTAAGACAACACCCATGAAACTATTACCTCTATCCATGCGATAAACCTATCCAACATCTCAAAAGTTTCCATTGGCTCTCTTGTTATTATTGTTTTGTAAGGAGGGTTTTTAAGAGCTGGTGTTGGGAGTTCATAGGCTATATTTACTTATTGGCCTTATTTAAAGGAAAAGTAAACTTTGTGACTGGAGATAGTTTTGAAACTTGGAGCAGGTGGACCCTGAGTTTAGGCTCCTATCCCCCCACAGAAACTGGGAGATAGGGGTGCTGTGTTCCTTAGTGATTACATTTCAAAGAGTGGCCCTTAGGTACTTGAGAGATATATTACTGGGTTGTAAATCTGACAAGTGTCTATTAAAAAGATTTACATAAATCTCAAGAGAGCAGAAGGCAGGTAAACAATTTATAATTATAGGTTTTCTAAAGTAAATGCTGTAAGAAAAGGGACATCAGGTCATAGAGCCAGGAAGAAACCTGTGTAAAGTTAACTCATGATGAGGGGAATGCTAAGTCCATCTTACTCAGTTCCTGATGGAGTGATTCACTTCAGCATATAAACACATGCTCTTTCTACCATCTTAAAACAAAACCAAAAACAAAACAATAGTCTCTCTCTAGGTTCTATATCTTTCTCTGTCTACTGTGCCATTTCTCTACTACTTGGAAAGTTGTATTCTTTCTGGTTTTAATTCCTCTCTTTTTATTCCCTCTTGAATCTAAATCAACATCTTCTCCTCCTTTAGTTAAATTGATCTTGTAAAGATTATCATTCTAAGAGAACTAGAAACTTATCATTTAAATCTTGACACTTAAAATATATGAGGTGCTAAAGTAATTAATTGGCTTTCATAGATCTTCTACAAACACAGACCAGATCTATCCCAGCAAACTGGTATGTGTGGTGAGCCAAAAATAATTTCCATGTGACTAAATCCAGTAGTCAATTGTTAGCTCTCATCTTCATTGACCTAATAACAGAGTTTGACCCGTTTATTTATTTTTTTCTTTAAACAGGTTTTTCACTTGCCTTCCGAGATGCCCACATTATCTGGGACTTCATTCTCCTTTTCTGGACTGACTTATCTTCCTTTGTCTCCTTTGCTATTTCTCCTTATCTCTTTATTCTCCAAAGTGACATTAACCAAAATAAATGTTACAATATTGGAATTGCTCATATCCTGTGCGGCCCCATTCAGTAGCCATGCGTGACTAGTGAGCAGTTGAAAAGTAGCCAATGTGACTGAGGAACTAAATTTTTAATTGTATCTAATTTTACTTAATTTAAATTTAAAGAGCCCCAAGCTTAAGGGCTAGCATGTTGGACAGGGAGGCTCTAAGATCCCTGGCATCTCCTCTTCTCTCTTTTCACTCCCTAGGTTTTTCTTTCTCAGGTCTTGAAACATCACCAGGACACTCCCTACCACCACTTTGTCTTAAACATCAGTGAAAATTTCCCCCCTAAATTCCAGATTTGTATAGGTTATCACCTATCTCCACTTGGAAGTCTAATAAAAGTCTCAAACTTGGCATGACACAAATTGTGCCCTTCCCCCTGTCCCCAGTTTACCCCTCTCTCATCTATTCTCTTAAAGGAAGTAGTAACTCATTCTTACTAGATACACAGGGGAAAGGCCTTGGGGTAATCTTGGATTTAATGTTTCTCTCATACCCTCATCCAGTCTATTGGGGAATCCTGAGGACTCTATTTTCTTGTTTAACTTCCTCATGATCTATCCTGCTGCAACCCTAGTCCAAGCCACTATCAACTCTTGCCTTCTTTCCCCCACATTTCCCTGTAGAACTTTCTACTTCTGCTCTTGGTGCCATCATACCATCCCCAAAACAGAAGTCAGTGAGTTCTTTTCATAACACACATCAGATAATGTCACTCCTCTGCTTAAATACCCCAGTGCCTCTTTCCCTTGGGTCCACTCTTGACTCACATCTAACACTTTCAGTGGGACCTTCCCTGACCATCCCGTTTAAAATTGTAACTTGTTTCCGATCCTCTCTGCTTTATTTCTATCGAACTTAGTAGTACTTTCTATGTAGGTTCTGTTTATACTCTGTCACGGACTTGAACATTAGCACCATGAGAACAGCATCTGTTGGTCTGTTACATTCATTGGTGCATCTCATGTGCAATTATGGAATGTATCAATGAAATAAGCATTCATTCATTGGTGCATCTCATGTGCAGTTACAGAATGTATCAATGAAATTTTCACCCCCAAGGGAGATAGGAGTTGCTTGAATACATTAAATGAATGATTGCTTTTCAAACTATGAATCAACTTTGCCTACAATTCATGTGCCCAGTAAATATTGTTATTTTTATGTCATAGGCCCATGTAACCAAAAAAAGAAAGGAAAAAAGGAAGGAAGCAGGGAGGGAGAAGGAAGGAAGGAAGGAAAGAAGGAAGAAAATAAATGTCCTCTTAATTAAATACTTTCTGTAAAAAGTTTACCTTTTTCTTATTTACCCAAGAGGCAGATGAATTGGGGCAGCAGAAAGACCACTGGTACCTGACCACTTTGCTTTATAGGTGATAAGTTATTGAACATCTTCCAACTCAACTTCATCATCTACAGAGTGAGGATGATAATCCTTATTCTGCGTACCTTGTAAAAGCGTTGCCAAGTTCAAATGAAAGAATGGGATGAAAGAGCACTCTGTACCATGTCCCATGTAACACAAATGTGAGAGTTTATTCTACAGATCTAATTCTAGTTAGAAATCAACTTTATAATTATATATATTTCCATGGAATGAGAAG
The DNA here is from genome assembly GCF_002201575.2 of Neomonachus schauinslandi. Lineage (NCBI taxonomy): Eukaryota > Metazoa > Chordata > Mammalia > Carnivora > Phocidae > Neomonachus > Neomonachus schauinslandi. The sequence goes on along the minus strand of NC_058404.1, from coordinate 5,323,861 downwards.
ATGAAAGTAAGGGAAAATGTGCAACATGATTTCTAAATATCCTCTCCCTTCCAACTGTATCTCTCCTCACATCCTTGTTTAACTCACTGCTGGAGAAATTCAAATCCAAGAGTTGTAACGTTCACCTATAAAGAAATTCTTTGAATTTTCACCGTTTATTCCCCTGAAAAAATACATGCATTTAATTTTAATTTTATAAAAAAATTCAAGAATCTGTGTTGGGAGGAGTTTCAAGGAAGATCATGTTTGGAAGAATCCTATAAAAATGAGAAGTACTGTTGAGGAGAATGATCAGCGGTGCTGAGAGGCAGTATACCTTTGGAGGGTTATGTGTTGTAAGATATGATTGCAGACGGAGCCCTTTGACTCTGTCGTGGGTCATTAGTATTGCATTTTCGTAGGTGTTCCATAATGGAATTGTGGAATTTGTCGTTTAAGGGATGCCACACTTAGGGGTGGAAGACTCTGAGATCAGCCTCATAATACCTGTGTCTGAAATCCTGCTCTGCTACTTGCTGGCCATCTTAGGATCCCAGTTCCTCACACGTTAACGAAAGACGATACCAGTCTGCTTTACAGAGTTGTAGTGAGGATAAAATTTCGTAAGTGCAGCCTGGAGCCTTGCCCCCTTGGCCAGACCCTGGCTTGCTATTTACTATGGGGACAGCATTGGGCAGGACACAGGAACTCTCTGTTCCTCCAGTGAAACCCCCCCAAAAATTTGTTATGGAATTTACATAAGCCAATGGATGCCAAGGGCTCAGAATAGTGCCTGGCACACAGTAAATACCATGCAACTATTACATATCATTATTATTAACACCTACTAGATTATCATATGTGTTGTATAAGTTGGTTTTAAACCAGTCCACTTGGGGGCGCCTGGGGGGCTCAGTCGTTAAGTGTCTGCCTTCGGCTCAGGTCATGATCCCAGGGTCCTGGGTTTCGAGCCCCACATTGGGCTCCTTGCTCAGCGGGAAGCCTGCTTCTCCCTCTCCCACTCCCTTTGCTTGTGTTTCTTCTCTTGCTTTGTCTCTCTCTCTGTCAAATAAATAAATAAAATTAAAAAAAAAATAAACCAATCCACTGAATCTTTAGAAATTCATGTAAAATAGTTTATGATTTTTTTTAAAGCCAGGTTTTCAGTCATGTAGCTTTTATCTCAATATTTTAATCACAGGTATGACATTCTCTAATTTGCTGCAGAGACAGTTTTCAGTTTTATCACATTATCCTCCATAGAGAGCACACAGTAAGTGCCTAACATAGTGCCATTTGAGACACTGGCTTGCAGTACCATTAAATGAGCCACTTGAAATGAACAAGGGAATTTTGTGATGTCGGACAAGTAAAATCTTTGTGACAAGCTTTGAGAATTAACAGCCAATAGTGGATAGAATAATCGTCCCTAATGTTTTCATTTTCTTAGGTGCAAAGTGAATGGACAGCCCCATTTCCATAACCATAGGTGATAGAGCCTAGGTGCTGTCACAAAAACAGAATTCAGGGAAGCAAAGTTTTTTTTTTTAAATGTGTCAGCATTCACATGTTCCAGTAAACGCAGTGCGTGCTGTCACTGACAGCCTGATTGTGTTCAGTGGGTCGCAGAACTTCCAAGCAGAAGCCATATGATGGGAAGCGAAATGTGCCATCTGACTGGTGGCTGACTTGTTTGGCGTTGGCTGGTGCGTATCTACATATTGCCCTCACCTGTCTGCTAGATAGGCAATGACCCTGGGAAAGGGTTAGCTTTATAATAGAAGGTTATCTGAGAGGCAGCACATCCCCGAACTGAATACAAAATATTATTTTTAAAATACTTGGAGGTAGATTCTACTCAGTCTCTTCATGCTTATTGTAATACCATTTCTCAGATGCATCAGCATCCTCTTTGTCCTGCAAGAAAAACAACAGAGCTAGCTCTAGAGATGGTATTAAATGATCTCCACCGTCTCCTTTGACTTCTCTTCCACCCCACGCATGTTTCTTCTTCTAGCCAAGACCTTCCTGAAATCCTTTTCAGACCTATGTGGGCGGCACATTCTATTCTGAAAGCACCATGGGATCGGAGCTATATTACCTGAGCAGATCGATTCTCATCCTGCCTCTGCCAGTTAGTGGCCAATTAGTGACTCTGGAGAATTGCAATTTCTCTGAACGCCCTATCAGTAAAATAAATATATTGTCATTGCATTCTTAGTTTGTGTAGGGATTAAATGCAACAAATACTGTGGTAGTGCTATAGAAATATGAGTTATACGCAAACAATGAATCATGGAACACTACATCAAAAACTAATGATGTAATGTATGGTGATTAACATAATATAATAAAATAAAAAAAGAAAAAAGAAATATGAGTTATCATCAGCATTCATTTGCAAATGATAATAACACAAAACTTTTTTTTTCTAATGGAAAGGATTTTCACTTTATATGAAATCAAGTCTTTAGGCTGAAGGTATGAGGCACTAAACTTGGAGGGGAGTGGGTAATAAATATCATAGGGTAGGGATGCTGAAGTTTCTCTATCACCTTTTATATCATGCATGTCTGGAGAGAAAGAAACAGCCTTATGTAGAACTCATGTGTAAGACCTAGAAGTGAATACAGTCAAAAAAGCTCAGCTCAAGGACACAAAGAGAATTCATTCTAGGCACTCAGTCTTTTATTGTGTTGTGAAATCATCTTATCTGGACTCTTTTTGTACCTGGCATTTTCTATCTCACTGTACCCTCATTTAAATAGAATACCTGGTTTCAATGTTCTCCAATGGAGAAAGAGAGCTAGTGTGTTGCCTGTGTATTTTTCTTCCCTTCACTACTATTGTAGGACATTCATGTTTAGTATGAAAGGCATAAAACGCCCTGTGGAGCACACAGAGGGTAAATTTAAGTGGTTTTCCAGGGGTTTTTGTTGTTGTTGTTATGCCTTTGTGACATAAATGACTCCCTATTATGCTATTTGTTTGCCTTTGAACCAGAATTTCAGTACAGTAGAAAAAATTATAGTCTCCTGACATGCTCATTCACATAGCTCTGTGCAGTTGGTAGGGACATGCACAATTGTGTCCACAGCTTCAGAAATGTTATGTAACAACTAGAGAAAGGCCTGCCCCCGAGCCACAGTGCACATGCATGCTGAGGCTAAGCTCTGCTTCCTGGGCCATCCCATGTCTAAGGAGGAAGCCTTCTGTTTCTCCAAAAATTTCAACCACTGTAGAAAAGAACAGCCCTGCAATTTTCAGGGAGTTACATCGTTGTTTAAACATACTGTATCTATCAGTTAAAGCAGGATTGAAGAGTGCTTCTACTAGGCACAGCCTCCCTTTCCTATGTAAATTAATTGTGAGTCTAGATAGTGGTTTAGGCAATGGGATGACAGTGCTTATTTTTGCTAGATTACAGGTGATGCCTGCGCTGACACTCAATGCTTTAAGGGATTAAAAATAGGTATCATTGCTTAATATAACATATCATTTTTTGGAAGCCTTCACAAAGTCTTTTTATAGTTGAGAGGAAATTCTCAGTCTGAAGATCTCAGGGGCTGAGAAAAACCTATGACTCGCATTTCCCAACCACTGGCATCCAGTGGACAACAGGGCAGCCAACACAGGCTGGTGATGTCGGCAAAGGCTTCAGGTAATTAGAGAGAATAGTAGAAGTGGGAAGTAGGTGACTGTTACTTGAGAAGTAGACTCTTTTCTCTGAGAGTGTATGTGAGCACTGGAGGAGGAGGGGGAAAGCAAGGTATAAAAAGAATGTCTCCTAATTGCTTCTGAAATCAGAAGAGAATGTCAGTCCCTCAAAAGTTGTATGAGCAGGAAGCCACAGAACCAAGAGGTGAGAGCATGGGTGCAGCTCACACAGCAGTATCATCTGCTGCCCCATGGTAAAATGTGACATCATGATCTCTGACTTTGAATTTCAGCATGCATTTTCTCGTCTACTCTAAAAGTCACGAGATATCCCATCATCTTCTCTGCGGGTATTTAGATGTATGAGTATACATGTGACTCTGTGCTAGGGAGCAGGAGGGACATTCCGGGACAAGCCCTGAGCTGGCTTCTCAGAATGCAAACATGAAAGGTATGCTTCTTGCCCTCCAGAAGCGCTGATGGGAGAACAAAATGTATATGTCAAGCTCAGTTCTCCAAAATTACCTAGGAGTATGTGATGGGACCATGGATGAGTAAGTTTACAAGTTTTCTTTGAAGTGTTAGAGATGGTGGCACCAGGAAGGTGGCCACGTCCTCAGGACTTAGTACGGGTCAGCTGGGGGTAGGGCCCATCTTATTAAACAGCTCAAAACTTTGGTGGCATGAACAAAAAGGAAGTACATTTGATTCTTTCTACTTTTGTAACTTCCCAAGAGCAAAATATTCAACTTTTTTTTTCTCAGTCTTTGTAGTTGTTCTTTTGAGTCAAATTATGTTAAAGATGGAGTTAGTTGCTTACTTTTCCCCTCTGATATCAGGCCCCATCAGCATAAATACAGACACTTCAGACAGGCGGGAGCTCTTATTTACCCTGTTGTAACATGGATCTCTCCTACTGTAATATGAATCTCAGGTTTCATTAATTGATCTTGTGATCATGCTTTCCTTGATTCCTGCATTTCAAGAAAAGGAAAATAATAAAAAGTAGAGTTTGTAAAATTCCTATTTAATCTATATTTTTTAAAAGTAGAGACATTTTCTATGAAAAATTTAACTGTAAAGAATGCCTTTACCTCTTGCTCTTATTCTTCCTCTTAGTCTTTGCCTTTCTCTCTCTGCTCCTTCCCTTCCCCTTCCTACCCCTCCTCTCCTGTTCATCTCCTCTTTCCCCTCTTCCCTCTCTTCCTCTCTCCTGTCTTCTCCTGAACAATTTAGTCAGAAACCATTAGATGGAACAGAGCAAGGCACATGTTCATTTCATAGGAAAGACACACAAAAATATTAGGGGTTGATGGAACAGAGTCTGTGATCTCAGGAAGAAAAAAAAAAAGGAGAAAATTAAGTAGATTGAGCCAAAAGAAATGGCTGCATATTTTCAACCTAAAAGTGCTACAGTATTAAGGGAAATATAGAAAATAAAAATCTCAGAAGAGCAATGAATGTGGGGGAGGAGATCTTCATGTCACTATAGAGGCTTATGTCTAGTAACTTAAGCCAGCCTAGGAAAGTCAGACAGGGCTTCTCTGGAGAAGATATTCTAAGCTAACAGAGGAGTTGTGACTACCAACTGGTCAACAGTGGCTGGGCATGTTTGTCACAGGCATACGGAGAACAAGTGCACAGACTCTAAGGCTATAAACACAGTAAACAGCTGTATTTAAAATATGGAGTGAGGTGTATTTGCTGCAGTGAACGGAGTGAGGAAGAGAACAGCATGGAGTAAGGCTGAGGGGAGGGTCAGAAGCTCAATCTTGCTAATCAAGAACTTGCACATTAAGAAAATTGGGCTTCATTATATGATAATTTTAGAAGCCTATTATTCTTTAGTCTTCAGTTTAACTGTGATGCCTCCAGCTTTTGCATAGCTGAAAACTATTTTCCTTTTAGCCACATTTTTATCTTGGCCACCAGACCCTGATGATCCCTTCCTCCTCTTTGGGAAATTTCATGACTGTTCCCCTAGTTCCTCTTCTCTACAGAATGCTGAAAAAATTCAGTTTGTGCCTTTTCATAGCTGTAGTTCTCATCTCCATGTTTATGTGTCTATAAAAGGCATCACCCCTGATCAGATACTCCCTGTCTCCCTTACACCAACCTACTTTTATTACATAATGCATATCATCTTCTAGCACACCATATAGTTTACTTATTTAATACATCCAATTGTTATTTCACCAAGTCAAATGTAAAATCTGTAATTTCCCCCCACAAATGTATACCTCTAGAGCCTACAAATTTGCCTGCTATACAGTAAGTAGGTAGTAGATACTCAACAAATAATTTTTGAATGAGTGAATGGATGCCAAAGGGCACCTAGATATAGTTCCATTTCAGCTTTCTGTTTTGATCTCCAATCATGTATATCCAACTAGATATTTGCCATTCCAGTTGTGAAAATCTATATGTCTAAAGCTTCTTCCCTATAAAACCTACTTTTCTTCCCTGGTGCAGTATCTTAGTAAGGACCACTACCATTTGCCAAGTTGTTCAGTCTAAATATCTGGTATAGGATCCTGACTCCATTGTCTCTCTGGCTGGCAACACCTAATCACATCCTGCTCATTCTGTCTCTCTCATACACCTCTCATACCTACACCACCACATTCATTCCACCACCACCATTCAGACTGAGAGGACACCGTTACTCCTTGACTGATCAACAACAATAACAGCCTTCATCATCTGGATCAAGATGATACAAAGCTTCAATGCCAAGTAATCTCATTGTACACCCCATCCAAAGCTAATTTTTTAAAATATAAAGTTGAATTAGTTATTCCAGTACTGTGCCCTTCTATATGTTTCTTAAGGATTGTAAGATGGATATCACTATTGACTAAGGAAGAGTAGCTTACACAGGATGGTAGAGGCAGAATTTAGATTATACTGGATGGAGGCATAGTAGGTAAAGAACCATTTGGTCAGTAAACATAGATAACATTTCAAGAATTTTTGCTCAAAAAGGGAATAGTGAAATAGGGTGACAGATGGACAAGGAGAGGGGTTCAAGTGATGGTGACTCTTGAAAAGTTTGCGTGACTGATTTGTATATTGAGGAAACCTAGGATACTGCTGAAGAATCAAGTACAATGAGGACTTTAATTTTGGCATTGGTTTATCAGGACATAACCCCATTGAAGTCAAGGAAGATCTGTACTTATAGTTAATATTTTACTGGCGTTGTTTCAGGCAAGGCACTTTCATAGACATTCCATCTTCTCACATAAAATGAGAGCATTTGATCATATGATCTCTGTGATCCTTTACATTTCTAAAATTAACTTCAGGATTCACATTTAAACTAGAGAGACTTCCAACCTCAAAGTAATTCAGCTCAGTTCATTTAATACAAGACAGTTATTTTATAACAGCTTTGACATGTACACATTACCCAGGGGTATGGCATAATTATGGTGATATATGATATGTACCTGTTCAGATATGAGGGCCATCAGCAAGCCTGTATTGCTTTAAATTATTGCTGTCATCACCCATCATGAGTACCTGAAGCTAAAATATAAGGATCCGGTGTATGCACATGCACATACAAAATCAACTCTAGACAATAAGTTGAATTAAAGTCTGTAACTAAGTGGTGTATGACTTTTGCATGCTTGGTAGCTACTGGCTTTTTATTTTTATTTTTATCATTCACATTTTCTTTCAACCTATGGCTAACTCATTTTCCTTGTTTGTCTTCCCTCCTTATATACTGTTTCACAATTATTTACTTATATTTAATTTAGAGATTTGTTGGGAAGATAAGACTGTGCCCTTTCTCTTCCCTTCAGGGGTTAACTAGTGAACATAAAGAATTTAACCAGTTTGAAGGTCTTTACTGAGTAACAAAGATATCAGTCATTGAAGATTAATACAGTAAAATATTTGTAATTGTTGCCCCATGGGACAGTATTTAACCAGATACTTCTTCATAAAGTGATGGGGATTGGGACCACTGAATCTATTGGCAGGTGCTCCACCAAAAGGAAAATGATATCTTGTTGCAAAATAGATATAAAGACAATATTCCTGAAAAAGATCTGTCTTTTTGAGATACTGACAGTGAAAAGTCTATGCTGGTGAGACATGAACTGGCAGATCCATGTCTTATTCAGCCTAGGGGGTTAAGGTTCAATTCTTCCTTACTTTCTGTGGATGTGGACAGTTGTGGCATCTCAGTCTGTCTGCCTGAAGCCTTTGGGTTCTACTCCAAATAGCCTGGCTCCAACAGGGAGCCTTACCTGAGGAGAAGAACCACAGAGCTGCTTCTCACCAATCCACATAGTGCGTAGTTGTTTCTGGAGTACCAAGACAATAACTCAGTGACTGTGTTTCCAAGATCTAAACCTCAGAACAACCTGTGCAGCCCTTCAAAGAGCCTCACAGAAAGATTTGCTGCCATGATGCCAGGGTTCTGACAGTGCAATTTAGAATAGTTTAAATGTGCAGCTCTGCTAATCAGAGTTTATCATGAAAACACCACGGCAGTCTTCGCAATAGGCAGGCTATTAGCACCACTATAATTCTCTGGATTCTGTAGTGCCTGGCCATATTTTATCGAGTTGTCCAGTTAATTCTGCCACAAGGTAGTGAGACTGTCAGGCTGGGAGGAAGCTGTTCTGTTAGAGGCCATAAAACTATATGAAGAACTAGTTGTAAATGGTTTGAGTGTATAAATTATGTATGCTAGTAACCAAATTAAAAATTACAAAAGGAGAGGATTTGGCTCAGTGTTTTCAGTAATGGAGAACCTTAACTGAGTGAGTGTTTTGGAAAACCTTTCCAGGATTTTGGATTTTCATGAATCTAATACTATTCTGAGTATCTTGGGGGACACAAAGTTTTATTTCTCTGTGCAGAGAATAATACACAAAGGTAAAATGAACCACACCAAAACATAATTTATGGAAACAAATCCATTCTAAACATTATGATGGATTACAAAGCAGCCCCTGATGAATACAAAAGCAGTGTGTGCTGTGAGTTATTTGTTTTACACTAGTTAGAAGACTTTTAAAAAGGCCTTTACAAAACTTCCCAAGTTCTTGGTCCTTAAAAAAAACTCAGACATGTTTCAATATAGCCTGTATCTATTAAAATAATTATAAATGTTGATACCAAAATATACCACTAATTTGAGAATCATGACACATAGGTTACAATTAAAATTCTGTTATGAACTAGTTGAGTGACCTTAAACATGGCATTTCACCTCTATAGAAACTAAATTAGCAGATCCTTATTTCATTTTTTTTTTTTTACTAAAACAGATCTTTAAAATGAGAGAGAGGACTATTTACATAAAATCTCACTGTTTTGTTTCTATACCCATTCTCTTCTTGTAGCTCATTGATACACAGACAAAACAAATTGTGTTTTTTTTTTAACCTAGATTAACATACATTTCACAGTCAGAGCACTTGAATGGGTTTGAATGACATATATTTGAAACATGTAATCAGCCAAACTTACTGTTTTATTGAAGTACACATTTAAAGTTCTACCTGTGGTGGCACCTGGCTGGCTCAGTCAGTAGAGCGTGGGACTCAATCTCAGGGCCATAAGTTCGAGCCCCACATTAGGTGTAGAGTTTATTTAAAAAATAAATAAAATCTTAAAAAGAAATAAAGTCTTACATGTAGTTTGTAGTATATCTATATTCATTATTGCAACACCTGCTAATATTGATAAGAGCTAGCATTCCTTGAGTTCGTAAATATACTCATGGCTTTGTATGCATAATCTCAATTTAATCATTGAAATAACTATATAATGTAGATCTCTATTATTATACTCATTTTCCACCAAGAATACTGGAACTTGGATAGAGTACACCTTTGCAAATCTTGAAAGTTATTAAATAGATAAAAATAAGTGTAAAGAATCATCCCAGAATCAGAATACCCAACATTTGTTTAGTGGTACCTAATTCTATTCTATCCTGTAAGCTTAAAAATAGAGAATATATTATGCATATAGGAAAATGTGGTTTGCATTTAATAACTTTATAAACTCATACAATTGAACCCACAGCTTGGGATTTTTTTTTTTTTTTTTTGCTTGGACATTGAATCCGGAATTTTAGTTTGGAAAATACGAGCACCTTCTGAAGTCCCTATCACACACAGCATAAAATAAAATAGAAAATGGTAATTTTCATGGTAGAGGCTGAGTCCAGTTGTAACTCATGTGAAATGGGACTTGGCAGCACTTTCCTAGGTGGGATTAAAAGTGAATTGACCCACCGAGGAGCATTTGTTAGGGGGCCATGTCACAGTGTTGGGATAGAGGGCATAGTGTGTGAGGAGACAGGACAGAGTAGCCCAGCAATAGGGGCAGTAATAGGAAGTGGGGCAGGGGAATGAGGTGTTCCTGCAACAATCATCAGAAAGAAGGGGAAGGGTGTGGCGGGGATGACCTCTCCTAGGTCCTGAAAGTAACTACACCGGTGGAAGGGGACAGGAGGAGAGTGCTTCTGCGGACAGATGTTTCCACTTCTCCTAATATTTACATTCTACTTAAAAGTCTCTTCAGTGTTGTAAGAAGTACCGATACCAAGAGCTTCTCCCTCTAAGCCCCAAATTTAGCCCTGGGGTTTTTGCATACCTTGGTTATTACTCCAGTAGCCTTTTCCTTTTAAATAGATGAGTAATTGTTGTTGTTGTTGTTTAAGTACAAATAGTCTATGCATGTAGCATTTAGCATGACACAGGGGGAAATGGATTTGAATCCTGGGAGTTGGTTCCAGGTAACTGCAGGATCACAAAGCTGAATAAGCAGCTATGAACACCTCCAGTTTTCTAAAGTGTGAATCATTAGGAAATTTAGCCTGATTAATTTTCCCCACTTCTTAAAAATGCATTCATAATATTGTGTTTGCATTTTATTGTGTCATATGTTTAACAAGCAAATACTGGCGAGATCAGGAGTGATAGATTCAAAAAAGATCCCAGAACTCCCTTCTACTAACTCTCATTATTGAGGAGACATTGCATTTTATTATATCTTTTACATTCATTCATCTCTTCCGCAATATGAGAACAAAACCAAAATAGCACAGTGGTGTTGCCAAGGTTAATGTGAAGGACGAATAGTATAAGTAATGGGGAAAAAGTTCTCAAAGTGTAGCATTTGGTGGCCACTGTATATAATTCCATAACATTTTCTCCTTTCCTGTGTCAGTCCCATTTTATTTATGGTGTTGCTTTGGTTAACTTTTGATTGAGAATTAAAATGGTCAGTTTCACCCATTAAAATGGGGCTTAATGTTCAAAGTGCTATTTATTGATCGATAAAAGATTATAAATCTCCAGAAAATTTTAATCATACTTGAAAATTGTGATATAACTTTTAAGTAAACAAAGACTGAGGTCCTCTGCTTCATTAGAGAATTAAGAATTACTTGGAATTTTTGTAGACTGCACTTAGATGTCAGCATCAAAGAAAAGTGGCATCCTATGAAGGCTGTGTGCCTCTTTCATTTACATGAGAAGGCTTGAATATTACTAAGGTTGCTTAAAAGATGTTTTATTTAGTCTGCTGGTAACTGTCACACTTTGTGCAAATGGGAACCAACTCTTGGAGTGGCATGACAGCTAAAGTGTGGAATTAATCAACAGGTGAGGAGGGCTGAGGTGGCAGAAAAATTGAGTGACATGAGGATTTCTATATAGTTTTTAACTTTTTTCCCATTTACTAAATGACCTTCAAATCGGGTATCTGTAAGTTTTTGCTGTACTTTGTTAAATTAACCTATTCATTTCCTAATATGGACATTACAATATATACTAATTTCCAAAAAAGAAACATTAATTTTCTGATTATTTGTCATCCAGTTAGTCTGGCCTTCAATTTCAAACAGCATTTTATTGCTAAGTTGTTTCTTTGCTTGAGCAAATATTGGCTACACATACAATGCCTAATGTTCTATGATTCATCATTAGTGATTCAACTTTTCCCTTGATGGTTGTAGCCAAATCTACTCATTAGCCCTCAAATCTGCTTGGGAATCAAGAAGCTGACACAACAGAAAGACATTGTGTGCATGCAAGAAAAGCCTATTTCTGTTTCTTGTGTCCTCCTTATCTGAGATGCCTTCCCTAAGAATACACTGTTCTAGATTTTCTCCCTTCTTGGTCAAGGCAAGGGACCTCATGCAAGGGTCAAGCTCTGTCAGCTATTTGTGGTTTATGTTAGTGCAGGGAGTGAATGGACTTGGCTGGTCTGAATCTGAATCTTAATCCCAGCTCTGCTGCCTTATTATGTTTTGACCTCAGGTAAGTGACATGTGTCTGACCCTCATGTGGAAGAAAATAATAATAATAATGCCACCTAGTTAGAGCATAAATGCAATAAAAATATATGTAAATAAGGTAATATACATGAAGTGTCAAATCATGAGGCATACAAGAAAAAGGGGGGAAAACACATTTTAGCACCTACCATTTTTGTCCTTTAGAATTTTCTAATTATATTTGAGATACTCTGCAAGTTACTGTAGGGAATAAAACAAAACGGAGAGCTGTTTCTGCCACATATATTTCCATAAATGGGAATTGCTCTAAGCTACATGAAAAATGTTAGAAATATGACTTGCAGATTTTTTGGAGGGAAAATATCACAGTGAGGGATCAGGGATAACTTCATAAATGAGCTGGTATTTGGTCACGGCATGGAGTAAGTTGTTGAAAAATAGGAAGGGTTTTATCTATTACAGACAAAATAATTATGTTTGCTAAAATACAGAAAATAAGAATGAGGGGAGATGAGGGTAACTCATGGCTGAAGAATGGGGTGCATGGAAAGGTAGGTGGAGGCAAAGAATAAAAAATCTCCATGAAATGTGACCAGTTACTCTGGGGAGGGGAAATCCAGCAGAAATGGGGTAGATTTCCCCAGTACTGTTCCAGCTCTGAAGCCTTGTGTCTGCTATTTCTACTACTTTTCATGCCCGTTCTTCACATCTGTCCAGCATCTGCATGCTCTAACCCCGCCTGTCTTGAAGCTTTCCTGAATGTTCCTCGCTGCAAACCTCCTTCTTTTCAGTGCCTATTTTGACATGTGTATGCACCCTCAGGACACAACTAGGTAGAAAATAAAACTGTATTCCAACCTCATTGTTAACTCTTGGGGGTTATCACCATGATAGCCCTGTCTGGTAAAGTGACATGCACACACTAGATTCTCAATAAATACTTGAGAACCTGGTTGGTGACTGTAGTAAAGGATGCATTTTTTTTCAGTCTACCTGTACATCCTACCCAAGCTTATTTATCTCTGATCCTGTCACAGATATTGTCACATAGAACACAGGAGGGTTAATATGGCCTCATGATCAACTACCACCCTAAAAACAGTACTCACTAATTAAGAGAGAGCTAGATTATTCAATTTCCAAGTTCCTTTCATTTCTAAGAGTTACATGTTTATTATACGCAGAGATATAAGACAGACTTGTGCATTTTGAAAAATAACTGTTTTAGTGTTTTTTTTTAATTTCAGAGAGTCTTGATCATTCATGTTTCTTTTCTGTTTAATAATAATAGTTATCAATTTTCCTTTTATATCAGTCCAATGAAATATTTAAGCTTTCTAAAATACCAATATCCCAATAACCGAGTGTGCATTATGATAAATTCTTGGCAAAATCCTGCATGATAGTAGTTCTCTAAATAATAAAACTTATTTCACAGTTCTCATATTCCAAGTTGACTATTAAAACACATGATTAAGTGGTGCCCGGGTGGCTCAGTCATTAAGCATCTGCCTTCAGCCCAGGTCATGATCCCGGGGTCCTGGGATCAAGCCCCACATGAGGCTACTTGCTCAATGGGAAGCCTGCTTCTCCCTCTCCCCCCTTGTGTTCCCTCTCTTGCTGTGTTTCTGTCAAATAAAACATTAAAAAAAAAACAAAAAACAAAACCCATGATTAAGCAAATCACTTAACCAACCAACAAAAACCCTGTCCTGAGCTCATGAAAATAAATAAATTGATAGAAACATATTTGTTACATAGATTTATGAAAGAATCAGTTTCTAATTAATACTGCAAGTGTGTTTAGAATGTTAGATATGTGTCATTTATTTTCTTTAAATATTAATTTCATATACATTCTTTGAATCTGACTGTTAGATAACATGGTTTGGTTTGTAGTTTGAAATAAAGGTTTAGACATCTGTTTCCAGCAGTATGATTAATTCAATAGCTAAACAAATTCCCCACTTTAAAACAATATGATAAAAGTCTTTAAAAATCTTTTAAGGGCTCCATTTAACTGGAAAGAAAATGGAAAGTCTTTGGGGGGGGTGGAAGAAGTAGAAGCTAAAGTGGAAATCCAGAGTGTTCAAGAAAGCCTGGAGCTACTTTCACATTGAAACATCCACATCTGCTAAAGCTAAGGGAACTAAAGCTTGTATTTTTTTTTTACTCAGACAAGTGCCTCCCTATGGTAGGAACCTCACATGAGATCCCCACAATAAAGACCCCAAGGAGCTGCACCCTTATGCATAGAATTAACTAATCAAAAAATGAACACAGACACAAATGTGCAGAAAGATGTATTAGGTTATTCAATGAAGCATTTGTGTAATGGCAAAACACTGAGAACACCCTAGATACCCATTGGTAGGGACTAGATCAATGAATGTTGGTGTATCCATACAGTAGAATACTATGCAGCTATATGAAATGAACAAGGAAACTCTTTTTTTACAATAGAAGATCTCCACGTTATGGTGAGTGAATAAGATGGATCATGTATGGTGGAATTTGTGTAAAAGGCATTAGGTGGATAATCTTTTAAAGTATTTGCTTACATGTGCAGAAAATGTCTACAAAAGGACACACACAAATTGAATCTAGGGTTTGCCTGCAAGGAGGGGTTGTTGGGAGGCTGAAGGACAGGAGTGGGAAATAGCTTTCCAGAGCATGTAGTTCTGCACCGTGATGAATTCTGAACCATCTAAATGTGATACTCATTCAAAAACTGGATTAAAAAAATAAATCAAAGGTTTGCTAAGTTGCCATATAGCCCATTCACCATAATGTGTCGACGAGGATGTCTGTCTGTCTCCTCCATTGAGTGAAGGGGGAAAATATCCCCCCTAGAAATTTGTCACCACAGCCAACCTTCACATGGATTTTCATTCCTCATCTGTATAACCTGTGTTACCTGAGAGGCTAAAGCCCAGATCTATGTTCTGGTAACCTTTGTTGGTTATGGTGTAGATGTTTAAACTAGATTTCTTTCAACTCTTTCCTCAAATAATTCCTAGAGATAAAGTTTCAAAAAACACTAGTTCACAGTAATAACTACAAAACAAACAACAACAACAAAAAATGAAACACAGCGCATGCCAAGAATCACCCAAAGTACAGATAGCAGATTAAATTTACAGTGGTGTTAAATGCTTAAATTTTAGTCATACATCTGAAATAAGTACTTTGAAAAGATAAAGATAAGGTTATAAAAATTAACAATGGTATTTTAAATGAGTAAATAAAACTTCTAGGATTAAACAGTAGAATACCCTAAATTAAAATATGGGGCTGGGTTAAAGAGATGATTAGACACAGTGAGAGAGAATGTGTGGACATTCTGGACATATGTTGTGTGATATCTGGAGATATCTGGAGAAAGCATCTCAGTGCATAAGCACTGAAAGCCAAAGAGTGGAAACATATGAAAGAGAAGTAGAGTTCTGAGAGATAATGTGAAATATTGTCATAGATAACTATCTGAATTTCCAAAAGGAGAGAGAATGGACATAAGCAATATTGAAAGGCATTTTGGCTAAGAATTTTGAAACTGATTGAAAATACCAATTAAATGATCTGACAGGCCCAGTGAATATCAACACAGAGGAAGGCAAAGAAGTTCCACATGTAGACACATAGTAGTAAAACTCAAGAATGCCAAGGGGAAAACTGAAAACATATAGAATGAACAATTTCTATAAAGAAAAAGTAATTAAACCAATACCTGGCTTTTCAAATGTAATTATATTTACATGAAAATTATATTTTAACAGTCCAATTATAATTGTGTTGAAAATGATGCCTTCACTGTGCTGACAGAAACAATAACAACAAAGCAACAATGAAAACTAATAAGGAAAGGCCCGGCGTCACCTGGATGGCTGAGTTGGTTAAGTGTCTGCCTTCGGCTCAAGTCATGATCCCAGGGTCCTGGGATTGAGCCCTGCATTGAGCAACCTGCTCAGCAGGGAGTCTGCTTCTCCCTCTGCCCCTCAGAGCTGGTCCCTTTCTCTCTCTCTCTCTCTTAAATAAATAAATAAAATTAAAAAAAAAAGACCCAGAATAAAGAACACAATATTGAAGGAGAACAAAGTTAGAGGATGGACACTACTTGACTTCAAGACTTACTGTAAGGCTACAGTAATCAAAACCATGAGGCATTGGTAAAAGAACAGGCAAATAGATCAGTGAAACAGAATACTGAGCCCAAGAATAGACCTCCATAAATATAGTCCACTGATCATTGGCCAAGTAGCACAATGAAGCACAGATTTTCTTCAACCAGTGGTGTTAAAACAACTGGGCATCCACATGCAAAGAAAGGAAAGAAAGAGAAAGAAAGAAAGAAAGAAAGAAAGAAAGAAAGAAAGAAAGAAAGA